>NC_056728.1:261252897-261507897 GCF_019279795.1 Protopterus annectens
AGTCTTTTCTTAAAAACCAGCTGAAGTGGATAAGTTCCAAGAGAGATGAGAAGCAGATTCCACAGGAGTGACTCCTGATGATTAAATGATCGGCCACCAGAGGACTCCAGGTTGTATAATGGAACAGATAGAAAACCCTGCATGCTAGAGTATGGCAAGGTGTATACTTGGACATGAAGTCCCAGAAATAGTGTGGCCTAATAATATTAAGAGCTAGGTAATCCAAGACAAGGATTGTAGTAATCCACTGTTTGATTGGCAGGTGGTGCAAACTCTGCAAAATCAGAGTGATATAATGGCAGCAAAATCAGAGTGATATAATGGCAGCTAGAAACCCAAGTTAGTAAATGAGCTGAAGAGTTTTGTACCAGTTACAAGCAGGCAAGTTCAGAGTCTGGTAGACCTACATACAAAGCATTTTAGTAGTCAAGATGGGAAGAGTCCAAGGTATAAGAAGTTCTTTGGTAGGAAAATCTCAGGTTGTAATAAGGTGCTTGATCAGAATGATGTTTCACAAATGCAATACAGCTCATTTACTGCCAAAATGTGGTTCTTGATGTTTGTCTGTCATCATTAGTTATGCCAAGGTCACCTTGGACACAAATGAAAGTTTGTCTCCTAGTAAAAAATGTCTGGGGAAAAAGTTGGATGAGAGAAACTAAGTGTTACATTGACCATTGAGGCCACAGTCTAAGAGGTGTTACGTTTAAGCCTGTTACTGACCATTCCATTGTGGATGA
This sequence comes from Protopterus annectens, assembly GCF_019279795.1. Classification (NCBI taxonomy): domain Eukaryota; kingdom Metazoa; phylum Chordata; order Ceratodontiformes; family Protopteridae; genus Protopterus; species Protopterus annectens. The sequence goes on from NC_056728.1 coordinate 261,253,638, forward strand.
GTTCCAGATCCTGAGTTAAATGACTTAAAAGTGGCCAGCCACAAACTCCTGAAGGAATGAGAGGTAGAGCTGTGTACCATCAGTATTGCAGTGTTTTTGCAAACCTCTCAACTGGATAACATCACCTAGTGGCAATGTGTAGGTGGTGAAGAAGAATGGGTCAATTGTGGAGCCCTAAGAAACCCCACAAACAAAAGGGGTAGGAGGAAGAAGTTAATCCCTGATGCCACCCTCTGATAGGAAGCAAACCATTATAGGACCACACCAGATATGCTATGTTCTAAATGGTCCAGTAGAATATCATGGTCCACCAATTCCAATGTCGATGAAATCATCTTTACCACTCAGTATTGGTACTGTGTGGTCTCTCACTACTAGTAGCTTGTTATAAAAAAAAAAAAAAAAAAAAAACTCTAGTAAGAGCTGTCTTGGTGATGTGTTTTGCTTTAAATCCAGACTAGTTACAGATGTTCCAGTTGCTCAAGTAAGACTTTAGTTGGTGGTAAACCACTCTGTCAAGAATATTACCAATAAAGGTAATGTACAAAGTAGGGCAATTTAATTATTGTGATTTGAATCCAAACCAGCTTTTTTAAGAACTGGGGAGACTAAAACTTCTTTACATGAGATGGAAATACCTCATTCTTAAGTGAGATGGCGACAGGTCAGGCAGCAAAGGACTGGGACATACTGTACACTGAGTGGCAGACATATTTGCTTGTGTGCTCAACTTGAGCTTTTTCCTGCTTGGTTCCCTTTCCCATTACAGTAAATAAACTTGCTAAGCTCTCTAGCCTCTGCCAGATGTATTTCAGTAGTGCTGCTTCTGTATTCCACAAGAACAAGAAATGTTGGTAGGCAGTCAGCTGTTGCATCCTTTGCCCTATGGAGTCATGAATTTCAGAAACTGGGGCTGCCCTCTGGGTTAGCTCAGACTGGGAAGATAGATTGTTTGTCTCTTGACCATTCAGATGGGTACTACTATGGTTTTTAACTACACAACTTTATTATTTGGTTAAAGCAGACGGTGTCATTTTCCAGTTTGTGCTCTGTCGCATCATCAGTTTTGTCATGTTAAAATGACCTGTATACCTTTAATTTTGTTACTATGTAATCGTAGGACAGTTTTCTTTAAACACTATATGCATTTTTACAGTTCTTTTTAAATGAAAATAAGTCCATCTGCTAGAGATGCAAGTTACATTTATTCCAAAACACATATATGTAGTTAGTCAGGAGCTTCTTACTATGGAATGTAACACTTCAAGAAAGTGGAGTTACCGTGTTGTTCTGCTTATGTACTTACTGCTGGCTAAATTTTGGTCAAGCTCAGCTTGTGCTGCTGTTGTACATTAAATAACTTAATTTCAGTAAACTGAAACATAGCTGTCATCTAACTCTCATTTTGTAGAGCATCACTGATCGTCCTTCATGTTTTAACCGTGTCCCCTCATAAAATTTTGCAGTCCTCAACTGATTTACCAGAAAATCGGTCAGTAATACCAGCATTTTATACTTAATATGTGTCAGAAAATGAATGATGATGCAGATTTTTTTTTTATTTTAGTAACTTTCCAATTGAATAAAAGTAACATTTAAAATGTGCGTGCTTTTGGGTCTTTTTTCCTTTTGACCCTGATTCTTAAGGAAAGAAAATTTAGAGTTGTGAACTGAATATGCATTAGTTCATTTTTTTTGCTGTTTTGCTTGTATTTTGCCACAAGATGGAGCTGCTTGAAGTAAAATAAAACAGTACAGGCTGTGCAGCTGGAAAAGTGTTGCTCTCATGACCCCTTGTAGTCTGTAATTCTGACGAGAATGTCTAGATTTTTCTTTATCATTATCCTTTGGTACAGCTATTAAAGTGTTTTTCATTGGTGGTATTGAGAGCATTCAAGGGTATCATTTGAGTTTCTTTACATTAAACTATTAGTTAGGATCACAGAGTTTTGCGTTGACAAGTTTAGCACCTTGGACTGGATCCTAAGAGTTGGGTCATCTTTTTGTTCCATTGTGCATCCCTCTTTCTGTTCCATAACTAGGGAATTAAGCTTCTTGATTTCTGAGTCAGATTTGTAGACCTATTTCAAAAATGAAAACTCATGCCTGGTGTTTTTGATGATGATCTGGCAGAATGTTATAGTCTTGCAATTGCTACTGACTTGTTTTGAACAGGAACCATGATGGTGTTATACGAACAAAATATACTTGCCACCTTCTTACAAGCTGTGAAAGTGAAGTTAGTTGCAGAGTTTTATGCCTTTATAGTTAGAATTAAGTTATACTGTATGTAGTAAAGAACTACATACTGCTGTTTTTTTTTCTGGAATCTCTCTCTCTATCTCTCTCGTGTATGTGACTTGCAATCACACATCAAAAGCCGGAATACCAGATATTTTCTATTATTTTTAATGTATTGCAAGCCATGGATTTGTTTCTGTTTTTTTTGGGCTAGTATCAGCCCTCTTTTTTTTCCATATGACTTATTTTAAAATTGTGATTACAATAAGCAGACACAGCAAACAGGCTATATGTAACAAATGAACAATACAATAAAAACTTGGCATTCATAAATCCTGTAAATGAAAAAAATATGTTTAGTACATACCGGAGTTTCACTCAAGGACAGATGCACAACCCGTAGTAAACATTGCTTAGTTAATGAGACAAGAGAGAAGGTGTAAGCAGCAACATCTTTTACTAAACAGCAAATGGTTTTGTTGAGAGAGGCCAAATGGGCTAATGTAGTTCTTTTTAATCTGTTGTACATGTAAGAATTTGGAAACTTTCTCCAACATTTTATAAGATTAGAAAAACAAAGAAAGAGCACTAATGTTGAGAGTCCTCAGATAAAATTTATTGCAAATAAGGTTTAGTGCTTTCGTCAATACCAGTTGACTTTATCAGGTTTTATTTTATAAGAGATTAGACTTATTTTTATTAGTGTGTGCTAATGATTTTTCAATCAATTAAGCATAATCAGCCATTTTACCTGCCATTCCACTGGACTTCATAGGTAGGTACTAGGCTATTGGCACTAGGGCCTATACAAGCCTAGCCAAAATGGTACCCTGGCTTTCGCCACCCAAGAAAATTGTTTTCCTGTGCCCCTGTCAAGCAGAACCACAGAATTGATCCCCAGAGTGAATTTCTTATTACCCATCCAATCATCAAGATTTTTCTTGAAGAGTGCTAATGAGGGGCTCTGTTTGAAATAGATAGGTAGTCTGTTCCAGATTATGGGAAGTCACTGGGACAATAATCTATCCCTCCAGCATGTTCTGTTTATTGTGATGACAAGATTTAGGTCCCTAGAGCGTGTAGCTCCGAGGGATTGGGATTTCTTTAAGTGGATCATGTCCAACAGCTCTGGGTTTGACATAGCTTTGTATGTTAGGCAGAGATTGCCTCTGAGTAGGCGATATGCGATGGAGTAAAGCTGGAGTTTTGTGAGTCGGTCTGCGTAGGGCATCTGTTTGAGGCCAGTAATCCTCTTTGTGAGGTATTTCTGCGGCCTTTCCAGTGGCTGTAGATGTCTTGTGAGGTACATACCAAAAGGGGCGTTGTACTCTATAATGGGTCTAATGAGTGATGAGTAGAGGGCAACAATGACCTCTTTTTTTCTGGATGAGAAACCTTTTGTGATGAGGTGTGCCACATAGAAGGATTTCCTGACCACTGTGGCGATGTGATTATCAAAGGAGAGACTACTATCCACCTGTGTCCCAAGATCTCTTATCACACTTTCGGTGTTAAGTAGACTACCGCCTATGTGGTAGTTCATGGGTACAGAGTTTTTACCAAAGGGGATGACCGTGCACTTCTTGGCATTGAGCTTGAGACCATGTTTTTTTTTTGACACCAGGCATCTGTCTCAGTGAGGCCCTTTTGTAGGATGTCCACATCGTTAGGAGTTTCGATTATGGCTCCTAGTTTGCAGTCATCTGCGAATTTAGTTAGCCAAAGACATTCTGTGTTAGCCTGTACTTCAGAGAAGTAGATACCAAACAGGAGAGGACCCAGGACTGAACCCTGTGGTACTCCACTTGTCACTGGTCTGAAGTCTGATTTGGAGTCTGCTATTTTCACAGTGTGGGTTCTGTCAGTAAGCCAGTTGGTAACCCATCTTGTGACAGAGGGATTTATACCTAGTTTAGTGAGTTTATCTATAATTCAAGAGTGGGGGATGGTGTCAAAAGCCTTGGCGAGATCTAGATAGGCTGTGTGAACCACCTTACCCTCATCTATGGCTTTGGTGACTGCTTTAAAGAAGTCTATCAGGTTTAAGAGACATGATCTGCCTTTTACAAACCCGAACTGTGTGGGGTCCAGAGTTTGGAGAACTCCAACGTCTTTGTTTATGAGTTCCATGATGATACGTTCCATGGCTTGCAGACCAGGCTCGTCAGGCTAATGGGGCGGTAGTTCCCGGGGTCTGTAGTGGCCCCCCCTTTGTGGAGGGGGATAACTATCACAGTGCACCATTCTATGGGCACAAAGCCTGAGGTGAGGCTGTGATTGAACATGGTACTTAGATGGGGTGCCAGTTCATTCTGTAGTTCGTGTAGAAGGCAGCCTGGGATGTTGTCTGGTCCCATGGATGCTGTGTTCTTGGCTTTGGAGAGTGAGGTTTTTACCTGTGCAGTTGTGATTACAGGAACTTTGCATTCTTCCGGTATAAAGATGGGCCCTTTAGGGGGTGAGAGGGGGGCAAAGTTAGCACTGAACCTATCTGCCAGGATGTTGGCCGTATCAGCTGGTTCTGTATATTTAGTGTCATTGTGCTGTAACTCAGAGCAGATCTGAGTGTTGCCATTGAGATTCTTGACATAGCTATAGAATGCTTTGTGGTTGTCTTTAGAATCAGTGGCGATTTTATTTTCATAACTAGCTGTGGAGGATTTTATGAGGGATCTCAGCTTCTTACTGACTTGCCAGATTGCCCCTCTGTTTAGTTAGATCTTTGACGGCAGCATGATTTGCAGGGCTTGTATGTCATTAGCCCACAAACTGGTTTGATAACTCAGCTGAATGTTTCACACCCTCATTCCCCCATCTGTACGTTTTTATAGGAGGATGGCCCAGCAGCTGGGTGAGAGGTGCCATGACTATTATAGTCAAAATGGGGAATGGAGGGTTTTCCTTTTGTATTTTCTGTTATGACTTGCCAGTGTGCAGAGTATGGTTCTTGAAGTAAATGAATTCCATCACATGTTATCACTTAACTGGAGATTTTTTTCCAATTAGCCCACTGGACATCTGGGCTTTTCCAGAAAGGTTGACTAACAGTGATAAAACCCTCCTTCATCCCCTGGTCATGGAGAGAGGAGAGTTGTGTTTTGGCTGCTCGTTGCTTGCCAAACTAGACTTTGACATCCAAGCTACTGGTTGAATCCAGATAACATTTTGTATTGGCAGACGCATTGTTCATGGAACATGTAGTTTTTTAAGGTATCTTTATCATGTATCTTAAATGAAGGTAGAAGATTCGGGTATGTGCTAACTTCAAAGTCTGCTACTGTACTAACTTTGTGGCTGCTGGCATTTAGTTTTGCTGAAGATGAGTGAATTTGGCAGTTACTGTCAAGTAGGCAGCCAGGCATTGTACTCTGCTAAATATTTTTTTTTTTTTTTTTTTTTTTTTTTTTTTTTTTGAGTATTACTTCAAATCATTATGGTGTTTTCAGGCCAACTTTCTAAATGAATACCACCAACAGCAGGTATATTGCTTGCTTGATTTGCAGAGAGGATAGCTAGTCTAATTTTAATAGTTTCAGAGGGAACAGCTGAAAAATACATTTATTAAGTGCTTAGGGAGGGGACAGCTTTTTCAGATATATGACCATTGCTTTACAAACCATGTGTCTTGGGGCAACAGTGAGTTTCTGAGAAGGGAATTCTCTGGCTGCATCCTTGGTCAGTATGTTTAAAGCTGTGGGGTTTGGGAGGTACAAAGGGTGGTGGTGGGGCTTAATGTTCATCGTGCATACAGCTGCAGTCATAACAGATGGGTTTTCCTGCCGTCAGGTGGGTCCTCGGTCTGCCGAATTCCAAAGTCTAGGTCCGGCGTCGGATGTCGTCGCTTCTTCCCTGACGTCAGTGCGACAGGGGTATAAAGAACCAGCCCACGCCATTTTCTTCAGTCTTTCTTGCCGCGCGGTGCCCGAAGCAGAAGCAGTTCGCAAGTGCCGGTCGGCCAGCTCCTGAGATTACGAATATTTTTCAACCGAAGTCTTCTTGAAAGCTAAGTACCCCGTTGGGGAAACTTTTCTTGCCTCAGACCGATGTCAGACAAATTTAATAATTGCATTTCATGTGGGAAGCAAATACCGCATAAGGATTTCCATTCCCTCTGCATTCCTTGCTTAGGCTCAGACCACGACGTCTCGGCCTGTTGTTTTTGTGCTACATTCAACAGACGCACTATTAAGCGTCGGGCGGAGTTCGCCCAACACTATTTTGGCAAAAAGTTTAATTACATTATGTCGTTGGATACTCCAACTCCAGTTTTGAGTAAAAGACGCAAAGATAAGGACCGACATACGAGGTCCGCGACTTCTACCGACACCACGCTAAAGCTGACTACAGGTGCTCCGGTTCTCAGCGAGGCGCCTACGCAGCCGCTGACTACCGATGACACTTCATTAGCGGTGTCTTCTGTGCCCGAGGTCGCAGGCTCTTCGGCCCACACTCCGACTACAGATACCGAAGCCACTCTTGGCGGGGAAACTCAGAGTTTAGACAGGCCTGCCACCTCTCAAGGTGTCTTCAGGCCTTCTTCTTCTTTTTCCATTAAGGTTTTCACTAAATCTAAAGCAGCCATGCATACTAAAAGACAAGCTCCACAGGGACCCTCTCAAGGCCCCATGCCTAAAAAGCAGATGCTCAAAATGGCTGAGGATTTGATTACTCTTATCAGGGGTTCTCAACCCCCCTCGGACAAAAGGCCCAGAGTGGAGGAAGAATACCCTTCCTCGGACCAGGCCTCCATTACTTCAGAACATTCTGAAGACCAGGAACAATCATACTCCCCTTTTGAAGATTCTGATGCAGAGGAGTCCATTCCCTCTGTCTCTCTCCCTGAGGACTACTCTTTTGGGGAAACCTTGCATACCTTGAGGGAACACTTCCACTGGGAAAGCCAAGATTACTCAGACTCCAAGAAAAGGCTCAGGGATTTCCTCTTGCTCCCTCAGCACAGGCCTCTGGCTATCCCTCCTGTCTTAGACATACTAGATGATGTGTATTCAGAGGCCAGCCTTAACCCAGATTCTTTACCTCCAGCTCCAGTCAAGCCTGACAGGTATAACCGGGTTCCTGATTCACACCAATTTCTATACAAAAGCCATGCGGCTGACTCAGAAACTATTTTACAGGGTCCCAAGGGAATTAAGGCCTCCACTGCCAAAAATCCATTACCTTCAGAGAGAGATTCCAGAGCTTTAGAAAGGTGGTGGAAAAAGGTATACACCTCGGCCACCTTAACCATGAGGGCATTAAACTGTCAGTTCCATATGTTAAAGTATCAACAGTTTTTATTATCTCAGTGGAAAAGCAAAATGTCACAACCTGAACAACCAGACTTGAAAGAGTTGCAGGATTTGTTGCATAGTGCAGAGCAAGTGGGTAAACATACCTTGCAATGTGGTTTTGATGCTTTAGAGGCCTCATGTAGAGCTGCTGTTACAGGATCAGTCATACGTAGACATGCTTGGCTCAAAGAGCAAACCTTACCAGATCATGTCAAAGCTAAATTACTAGATGCACCTCTTCAAAAAGATGTATTGTTTGGTGTTAAAGCTGAGGAGGTATTAAAGAAAATGGAGGAAAAGGCAAAATCAATGCAAACAGTGAAAGATTTCCTACAGGTACAACCTCCACGTTTCAGTAGAAATTGGCCTTCAAAAAATTGGTCCTTTCCAGCCACGGACAGACCTCAAAGAGGTAGATACAGGCGCCCGAGGGGTAGAGGGCAATCTCAAGGATCATTTAGAGGCAGACAATGGCAAGCACCTACACCAAGAGGTGGTGAGGATAGTTCACAGCCATTCAGAAAGCAGAACCAATGACTTTCCCCTTTGCCAAGCAAGGCTCAATTGGCAGCACCTTTAGGCGGAAAACTGGCATTATTTTCGAAAAATTGACATATTGTCACAAAAGACAAATAAATCCTGGACATTATAGACAGAGGCTACAGATTCCACTTTCACACCCTTCCAAAAATGAGAGGCATGCCAAACCTGCCACACAATCAGAGGGCAGAGGCACAAAAACACATTTCAGATCTCATGGACATGAAAGCTATTCAAGAGGTACCTGCACAAGAACAGGGTCAAGGTTTTTATTCCAGACTATTCCTGGTACCAAGGAAGGGCAAAGATTGGAGACCTGTTTTGGACCTATCCATCCTAAACACATATTTACTCGTACCAAAATTCAAGATGCTCACATTACAGCAGCTTCTTCCCATGCTGGGCAAGGAGTGTTGGCTGGTAACATTGGACCTCAAGGAGGCATACCTGCATGTCCCAATCAGACAAGATTGCAGAAGATACCTCAGATTTCTTGCAGGTTCAACCCATTATCAATTCTCTGCATTGCCCTTTGGCTTATCTACTGCGCCCAGAGTGTTCACGAAATGCCTGGCATCAGTAATTGCCTTCTGCAGACTTCAAGGGATACAGATATACCCATATTTGGACGACTGCCTGATCCAAGCGGACAGCAAACACATACTTATGAAACACCTGGCGTTTGTAATAATGTTGTTGAATTCTCTGGGATACACAGTCAACAAAAAGAAATCGAGACTAATACCCTCTTAAACAACAATTTTCCTGGGTGCCAGCTTGAATATAAACACCCAGATGGCCTACCTCACGCCAGAGAAACAAGGGCAACTAACTCAATACTTCAGAAAACTGGCAACCTTCACCAGGCTGACTGCAAGGAAAATCCTGCAGGCTCTGGGATTCATGGCATCTTGCATCCTGCTAATCCCCATGTGCAAAGCTGCATATGAGGAAACTTCAATGGTACCTAAAAAACTTATGGTCTCAACACAGCCACAGTTTGGAAACAATTATACCACTGATTCCATGTCTTCAAAAGGAATTTCTGTGGTGGGCTCAAGCATGCCAAAGAAACATAGGTCTCCCATTCTGCAAGCCTCAAGCAAATCAAGTCATCACAACAGACGCCTCGGACTACGCCTGGGGGGCGCACATGACAGATCGGTGCATTCAGGGCAAATGGTCCCAAAAAGAAAAGCACCTACACATCAATCAAAAGGAAATGCTAGCAGTAATAAATGCTATTATGGCTTTCAAAGACCTACTGCATCCAGGCCAGCTGTTGATAAGGACAGACAACACCACAGTGATGTGGTACATAAACAAACAGGGAGGAACCCATTCATATCCCCTATGCAGGCTAGCCATGTCTCTTTGGAACATGGCTCTGGAATTACAAATCCAACTTCAAGCACAGTTCCTGCCAGGCAAGGAAAACACTCTGGCAGACAACCTAAGCAGAAATATGACAGATCCACATGAATGGAAGTTGCATCCTCAAATTTTTACAAAGATAATTCAAGCATGGGGAAGGCCAGACATAGATCTCTTTGCCACCCACAGAAATTACCAATTGACAAAATTCTGCTCAAGGACCTTTCATCCATAGGCCTGGAAAGTGGACACACTCTCTTTCAGTTGGACAACAATGACAGTTTATGCCTTTCCACCTCTTCCTCTGCTGCCCAAAGTTCTATTAAAAGCCAGAGCAGACAGACCAAAGATGATTCTCATTGCTCCAGACTGGCCAAAACAACACTGGTACCCACTCCTGAGGAGCCTGACGCATTCCCCACCGTGGATCCTGCCTCTAATGCCTCTTCTACTGACTCAACACAACTTCACAACTCTTCACAGTCAGCTGAAAACACTCAATCTAGCCGCATGGAGGATTCCTTAAATTCACAACAGACCCTACTCTCCAAGGAGGTGCAGGATGTCATTTCGGAGGCCAGAAGGCCTTCTACTAGAAAAGCCTATTCCGCAAAATGGAAACGGTTTTGTGCCTGGAATCAGAAAAAGGGTCAGAATCCTGGAATACTGAATCTACCTCAAATATTACAGTACCTAGCTGAGATGCTAAGCAATGGACTTTCATTCTCCTCCATCAAAATCCACGCCTCAGCCATTTCTGCAGAATACAACACTGATCCTCCTTTATTCTCTCACCCTCTCTTAAGACAGTTCCTCAGAGGGGCTAAGAATATAAAAAACCCAAGGAAGCAACCAGTACCTGCTTGGGACCTCAGTTTCATTCTAGAAAAACTGACCCTGCCTCCTTTTGAGCCTGCTGCTTCAACAGAACTGCAATATTTGTCATGGAAAACAGCCTTCCTTCTGGCTATCACCTCAGCACGCAGGGTTTCGGAACTACAAGCCCTCATGGCTGTGCAGCCTTTCATCATTTTCCATCAGGACAGAGTTTCCTTACGAACCAACCCTTCTTTTATGCCAAAGGTAGTATCCAGGGTAGCCTTGAATCAGGCTATCCACTTACCTACCTTTTACCCTAATCCACAAAACAAAGGGGAGAGACTTCTACATTCCTTGGACATTCACAGACAGCTTCGTTATTATTTGGACAGAACAAAGCCTTTCAGAAAATCAGAGCAACTCTTTGTGTCCTATGCTACAGGTGCTCAAGGGAAGCCTATTTCCAAACAGACCATCTCAAAATGGATAGCCCACTGCATACACTTTTGTTACTCTTTTCATGGTAAGACTTTACCTACAGGCATCAGATCTCACTCCACAAGGGCCACAGCTACCTCTACAGCTTTCCTCAGGGGGGCTCCTACCAAAGATATTTTGGAAGCAGCCACTTGGAGTTCTGTACATACTTTCTCCAAGCACTATCACCTACCATTATACTCCAAATCTAGAGCGGGCTTTGCCACTGCAGTCTTGCAAGGCATCCTGGCTCCTCCTAGTTCCTCTTAGTGCCTACCACCTCTTTTTTAGCTTTGGGATTCTACCCATCTGTTATGACTGCAGCTGTATGCACGATAAACATAGTACAGTTTTGTACCTACCATAAATGTAGATGCTAATACAGCTGCAGTCCAGGTTTCCCTCCCTCCTTCCCCTCTTGGGACAGGCCTAATGGCTAACACCTCCTCATACAACCTGATTGGGGTATTCTTTTATGGTGTATTTGCTTGCAAGTACTGTTTTTTGATTATATTGCATTGCATTATTACATAAATTTATGTTTTGCCTTCCTTCTGGGGGCACCTGACATCTGGGGCAAGAAAAACTGAAGAAAATGGCGTCGGCTGGTTCTTTTATACCCCTGTCACACTGACGTCAGGGAAGAAGCGATGACATCTGACGCCGGACCTAGACTTTGGAATTCGGCCGACCGAGGACCCGCCTGACGGCAGGAAAACCCATCTGTTATGACTGCAGCTGTATTAGCACTCGAACATCTACATTTATGGTAGGTACAAAACTGTACTTTCCCTGCTTGCTTGTTCTTTTTTAATAACATTGATTTTATTGCAACATGAGTTGTTTTTCCCCCACTGTTACTTGACACGGTTTTGTGCACTTGATATACTGTCAAGAATCCACTGGGGACAGCATACATGGGGTGTTTTTTAGTACTAAGAGTTTCTCCTAATACATTTAATGTCATAATCTTCACAAGTATATACAAATGGGTTGGTTACCTGGTACTGCTGGTGTTACTAACTTTTACTGGCAACAGGGAGAGTGCCACCCTCCTTTCCTTGAGAAGGAAGAGAGCAGCTTGAGAGTAATCACTCCCTGCCTGATTAATTTCCATGTGGTGAAAACCTTGATCATGTTTTGTGCTTGGAATCACTGCTGATGCTATTTCTGTTTGTGTGTCTATAGTGATTCACTCATTGTGGGCTTTTCTCTTTTCTCTGTGGTTGTGCAAAACTAGTTTATATATAAGGGAGCTTTTGGGTGCAATGGTACTTTTTGTTTTGTTTCAGTAGTTTGAAGCTTTGACTAGTTTTTTAGATTCAGAGAAGTCAGACACAACATGATTTAGATAAATTATATAAAATGCATATATATATATATATATATGCTTATTTCTGTATGTATGTTTGTGTGTATATCTATGATTATGTGTATATGTTTGCCATCATCATCAGCCCCCTTTTTCCCATTTTCTACCCGGGGTCAGGATATCATGCTGTCAACTGTATCTCGATTCAGTGCCACACTCCTGACTTCTTCAGTACTTAATGCCTGACTGTCGCAGATCATTCACACACTCCATTTCTGGACATCTTGATTTTTCTCTTACCTTCTTCCTGTCTGTCCCAAATCTTCTTCACCAAATTGTCTTCTCCTTTTCTGCACAGGTATCTGAACCACCATAATCTGTTCTCTTTGATCTTCTCTGCAATTGGAGCTACTTTGGCTTCTGCTCTTACATCCTCATTTCTTCATCTGCCCCACAGTGTGCATCCTACCATCCTTCTCAGGCATTTCATTTCCATCACCTCTAACTTCCTCATCTGCTGTGCCTTTACTGACCAGGTTTCTGTACCATACAGTAGTACTGGTTACACCAGTGTTTTGTACACTTTACTCTTTAGCTTCTTTGGCATTCTTCTGTCATACATTACACCTGAGACTCTATGCCATTTGGCTGCAGCCCCTCTGATTCTAGCTTTGACCTCTTCATTCAGACTTCCCTTCTCCTCAGGCACTCCTCCCAGATTCTTGAAGCTATTTAGCTGTTCCACTATCTTCCCTTCTATCCCAATTCCCAGTTCCTTCTGGTTTCCCCAGTTTGCTGCCATTACCATTGTCTTATCTGTGCTTAGTTTCATCCCACGTGCCTACAGTGTTGTACTCCATTCCCCCTATCCTTTGCTGAAGTTCTTGCTCAGAGTTTGCCTATAATGCCACATCGTCTGCATACAGTAGCTTTTTTGATCTGTCCCCTCGTGACCTGTTTGCTAATGTAGTCCATCACCAGTATGAACAGCAGTGGACTCGGAGCTGAACCCTGGTGCACACCTACACCCATTGGGAATCCCTCTGTGAGTCTGAACACTGTTCGTACTTGAGTCATTGGGTCCTTGTACATAGCTTGCACTATTTCTACCAATGTTTTTGAGACTTCGAACCAACACAGTACTGCTCAAATCAGCTTTCTTGGACCTTGTCATATGCTTTCTCCAAGTTGAAGAATGCCCACTTGGACACTTTATTCATCTCTAGCTTCTTTTCAACTATCTGTCTCACTGCAAACATTGGGTAGGTTGTGCTACATCCTGATCTGAATCCGAATTGCTCATCTACCATCTTGCATTCTACTACTATGCATATACGTTCATCAGTCACCCTGTCCAGAACTTTCATGCAGTGTGACAGGAGTTTGATGCCTCTGTATTGCCCACAGTTGTGGATGTCCCTTTTGTTCTTGTTTACTGGCATAAGTATGCTTGTTCTCCAGTCATCTGGGGTACACCCTTCTCTCCACACTGCTATGAGTACCCTTGGGAGTCGTTTCTTCCCTATCTCACCCAGCAGCATCTTTATCATATCTGCCATGACCTCACCTGAGCCTTCTGCTTTCCCTCACTTCATTTTCTTTTGTGGTATTCTTACTTCTTCTAGGGTGGGCTCCTTCTTCTCTCATTGTAGGCTGTTTTGGGGGTAGTACCACTTCTGTGGGGTTTTCTTCATCCAGAAGCTGCTGGAAATACTCCTTCCATCTGCCTTTGATGTCCTGTAGACTGGTAAGCAGGTTGTTGCTGGCATCTCTTATGAAAGGTGTCTGACTATCTTCCTTATCTTTCTGTCTTTGCCTTGCAACCTGATATAGTTTCTTTGTGCCACCTACTGAGTCACTTTCCAGAAACAGGTAGAGTGCCTCTGATGACCTGTTCTTTGCTACTGCAACTCATTTCTTAGCTTCTTTGTTAACCAACCAGTAATCCTTCCTAGCCTGGTCAGTGTTTTCTATCTCCCACTTTTTCCTATACTTCTTCTTTCGTTTGATGACTTCCTCGACTTCTGCATTCCACCACCAGCTTTCCTTATATACCTTATTTCCATACCTGGCTTGGCCACATCTGTTCTTTAGTCCTCACACATGCTGTTTTGAGGTGCTGCCATTCTGCAACTCCATCTATTTCCACATCTTCTGAGGTGCTAGAGCCCTGAGTAACTATTTGAACTCTTGTGCTTTCTCTCCAGTCAGCTTCCAGGTCTTCAGCCTATATTGTCCTTAGAGCCTTCTCTGACCACTGCTTACAGCTGATTGTGGCAACCAGTGGTTTATGCTGTGGGCTGACTGTTTCACTGGGGATGACTTTGCAATCGTTGATTCTACCCTGTGCCCTTTCCTTATTAGAATGTGTGTGTGTGTGTGTGTGTGTGTGTGTGTGTGTGTGTGTGTGTGTGTGTGTGTGTGTGTATGTATGTGTATATACACAGATATATATGTATGTATGTTTATTTTATTTATATATATATATATATATATATATATATATATATGTATGTGTGTTCTATATAAAATCTATCTATCTATAAATATATGGTTTACTATCAAAATATCATAAAACAATTGCATTCCTGCTCATAAACACGAACAGAATGCTCAAATTGAAAATAGTGTGCTCACAACATCAACTCCCATTACCTGACAAGTACAGAATCTGTTAATGTCGAACAGAATACATTACAGTGCATAAATTCAGTGCATCTTCACAGGGGGCAAGACCGTCTGCACCCCCCAGGATTGTACTACAAATGAGGAAAGGGATGAATGTCCCAATCCACACTGTACCATAATCATGAATGTCCCAATCCACACTGTACCATAATCTTTAGCCCTTAGATCGACTTCATATCAGCGAATGCACAGTACCATTCACTGATATGAATTACTGACTGTCGGCATCGTGACAGTTGACCATCTGCCATCCAATGTCATGCTTGCAGAGCATCTGCATTTGGAATTTTGATAGGGATTTTGATAGTAAACCTAAACATAGTGTATGTATATATAATAATGTGTGTATGTGTGTGTGTGTGTGTGTGTGTGTGTGTGTGTGTATATATATATATATATATATATATATATATATATATATATATATATATATATAGTTTCATTTCATTATCTCGAATTGCTGAAATCTCGAATTTCAGCATTTTGAAACTACGGAGCCGAACCATTCACAGTCCCGAAACCCACAATCACGAACATACATGCACCATACACCACACACACACCATTCTACCCACAGCACACAAACCACACAACCCTACACTACATGTAAGCAGGAGGGCAAGCCCCCCTGCACCCACCCACTTATATATACCAACTCTGAGATCGCACATAACAGGAAAAAAAAAAAAATCACACCATGGCATTCTACACTCACTCGCACAGTAATACACATCACACATACACAAACACCAACAAATCCAACACTCATACTCATACTTACACCTCTCTACCCTTACACACACATACAATGTACAAAAACACACACATACACTCACTCACCTTCAGTTCCAGACACCATGCCAGCCAACCACTTCAGGTAACGTACCGGAAATGTGTGCAGATTCGAGATATTCGAATTCGCTCTTATGCACTTTCAGCATTCTGCATTTTCAGCTTCATGGTCTCAGAATGTTGAAATTTAAGATTTCAGCATTTCAAGATTATGAAGTGAAACTATGTATATATATATATTACTATCAAAATCATGAATGACAGAACAAATTCTGTTCATTCTTGCAAATCACAACACCGATAACTGCAGAGAGAGAAAGCCAGTATGTTGACTTTAATGCCTAGTATTAGAATTTGGCATTATTCAACATATTCCTTCCCCTGTACCTTTGAGCATAGAACAGAAGTTACAGTTTACAGCAGTACGTACGTACTGCACAACACTGAAGTGTCCATTTTTGCAGGGGGGCAAGCCCTCCTGCACCCCACCGTGGGGGGCTGTGAGCACCACATCCCCTGTAGATTATGTATTCCAACTCCAAGATTGCACTACATTGGGGAAAAGGGTAAATTTCCCGATCCGCACTGTACTGTGATCCCTAGTCCTAAGGTTGATCACATATGTGCAAATGCATAGTGCATTCGCTGAACCGGAGACTCAGACATGTAGGTTCGGCAACATGGGAGTCAGCCAACTATTATTAGACATTCTGTGTTTGCCGAACCTATGCTCATTATAAAGTGTGTGTGTGTGTGTGTGTGTGTGTGTGTGTGTGTGTATATGTATTGAGTGTATGTGTATACTGTTATGTGTGACAATTCAGTGAACCATACTTTGTTAGAAGTCTTGTTTCTGTCTAATAAAATCATTGCAAAGTGGACTCTTTGAACAAAGTAATTGTGTGTTTTGCAGGAACAATCCCACACACCTCTATGACTGCAAACTCTTGAGATCACACAGTATCGGGGGTGGGTGAGTGAATCTTCCTTACCTTTGTGTTCTACAGACACCACTTATACTACCCTGCTGCTCTGTTCTACTGTCACAAGTAGGTAATTTGCTGTCTAAGCTTTTGGTGTTTTGACAATGAACTTGTGAGAGACTGAATTTCAGTAGTGGGGCATTCTTTCTATAGACTTGAGATGACAGTTGCCGTATTTTTTGATACTGTTCGTTCTTATGAGATTTTTCATTGTCTGAGTATTATTTATTTGTATTTGATAACCTAGTTAGAGCACTGGACCACTTGGACCTTTTTTTCAGACCCCATCTGAGAAGTTAGGCAACTTGCTTAAAAAAGAGTCGCACTGTAGCTAAATGAAAGATGATAGAATCAAGCCCTAGGCTACAGGAAACAGCTTAAGATCTAATAGCCTTAACCCAGAGTCTGCTGACATTTGTCCAGTAGACTGTAGGAAGTACAGACTGAGCACTAGTTGTCTGAATTCCCACTTACCAACAAATCTGAATTCCTCCCTTTTGTGTAATTTACCATTGTCAGTTATGACAACAATACCTAGTCCCATCTCAAAAATATAGGCTTTAAATCACTAATCAAAGTTGTACTTGTGCCTGTCAGTTTGATTATTTCTTGTAACTTTGATTATTTATTGGAACATGGAATAATAATATAAACACAAGATACATCATTTCTTTGGTTTTAGAACAAATGGGTGCCTACTTCTACAGTTGAAATGGCACTGGACATGCTAACATCTCCTTTAGACTGATGTTTTGATGTGAAATGCTGGTAGCACAGCTGAATAATACTTGTTCGGTTTTGAGCTGATGTTTCAGGTCCATACACTGTTTCTCTTGCTGTTTTACATTCGCACATCACTGTTCCCAGATCTGAATCATATAGTCTGTCAAGTTTTTGTCTTGGGAATTGTCAACTTTGAACATTAATCCCTGAACACAACTTATTTCTCCTTTAAATAAAATGAATATGGCATTTCTTTCATTACTGATAAATTTTTACTAAAGGCATCCTATTATTATAAGTTTTTTCAGTAACTACAGTTCTAAGTCTCAGTATATCTTTGGAGTTCATTTACTTTTCATTCTGTCATTGGTAACAGAAGGATTATCTAATGAATCTTCCTTCAGAAGTTTGTTTATGCTTCCCTGATTAGTATGTTTCAGTTAATATTAGTTATCTAATCTTATTTCACTTCCAGAGAGTACAGCTGTAGGTTAAGAACATCCTCAGCATTCCCGTAGGATCACGGCTCCTTTAGTGTTCAAACTGGCATCTGTGTGCATCACAACAATTTTATTGTTATGCACATCACAGGATATGTTAATATAGGTGCATCATTAGCTAGTTTCATGAATGCAACAAAACTTGTGTTTGTCATGGCTGCTTTCGCAGGTTGCATCTTGCTCTAACAGGTTTCTTAGAGGCATTGTTGTTGCAAGCAAATTAAGAGCAAAATTTGTATGGTATTGTAGCATGTCTATAAACATCTGCAGTGCTTGGTTGCCTTTTTGCTTTGGTATATACACATTTGCTGACTTTTTCTGTCAGGGTTTGAGATTTGTCCCACTTATTTTACATTAACTCTTATTTAACTTGAAATTATGCTGTTTTGATCTTTTCATCTGTTGTCTTGGCCCATTGTTGCACTCCTCTCATGTTTGACCCCCTCATAATAGACCATCTGTTATGTTTGTAAGACCTTCTTGCCTTCACTTACTTGTGCATTAGTTGTTTGGAATGCCAAACAGAAATTTAAGGAATCTTTATTTGCCTAATGTTGTATTACTTGGGCACAGTTTGGATCTTTCTTCATGTAGGTTTATCTGCGTAAACTCTGGTTTGTATGTAGTACTGAAAATAACTTAATAGTTGGCATTGTCAGGACCATTTCCTCCAGTGTGAGCCATTGTTATTGTTTTTTAATCACTTTATTAACATGTTATCAATAAATACAAATGCATATTTTGCCTTGCCACCATTCTGTTAATGTGTTGCTTTTGCTGTGATTGTTCCATTTCCTGTTATATTCTACTCCAAGACACACTGGTACTTTTGTTGGAACATTTTTACTGATAGTGCAACAGAGTTTCATTTTTATACAACATTCTTGTGACGAACTTACTAAACCTGTAAATAAATCAACATAGTTATAAAGGGCATAATTGCTAAAACTGTGCATAGTGTTAAGGTTGTCTCTTTTACTGTTTCTAAATGTGTACAGAAACACATTTTCTCTGTGCTTTCACATTGTGAATTGCTTTACCACTCATACCTTTTCATTAGCCAAATAACCCATAACATTAGGAGAATTAGATTCTTTAATTTTAAAGGTTTTAAAGACTTTTGTACTAATTTATATGTAGTTAGTTTGATACGTTTTTACAAAATTGCTCTACTTGATATTCTGAGTACATTAGTAATTTACCTAGAGTTATCTGTTCACCTCCTCTGAACTGTGGCATATTAAAAGCATTTTTAGGAATATTACTCTGTACCTTACGTAGTTTAAATTCAACATTTCTTATTAATTCACAGTATTTTTGACAAAAGTCTTGTGTCCTTGCCTGAGTGCTTCTGATACATTGCCAAACTTCAGTGTAAAAATACTTCACACTTCATTAATAATGACAGACAGACATTTTTTGTTTCTGTTCAGCAACATGCAGGGTCTTTTGAAACTTTTCCTCGTTTTACACATCTTACTCATCTTTGAAAATAGTCTCTTTTCTAGCACAGATTGATTATAAGTCAGCAGTTCTTATGCTTATAACCATACCTGCTACATGAAGCTTGAATCTCAACTGTGCAATATTTTGTGTGCCTCTTAAGCTGTTTCTTGTCTTCATTAATAGTACAATGCATTCTCACTGTATTTTCTAATTTATTTTTTTCCAATTATTGCATTTTATATAACTTGTGTATTTTATATACTCGTAGGAAGTTCTGATTTATATCTTATCAACATTCCTCTTGCAACATACACATGCAAACTAACCTTACAATGTTTTGATATCTTAACATGTGACATGTTACCATGTTATACCAAGATGATGTCTAATATTTGCAATTTATATCCCCAGAACAACAGCAACATAATATGGATGTAATTCACCTTTAAGGGTACAGGCCTCCTAAACATCCTGTCACTGTGTAATCTTTATTCCAGCTTAAACAAGAGAGAAAATGAGAACATTCAAATGAAGTACATAATAAATCTTATCATAATATAATGTTCTGTAATGAGCAGTTCAAAATGTGTTCTTGCAAGTAAATATCAAAAGGTGGAATATTCAAACCTAATCATAGTTAATATTTTCCTTTGTATTCCAGTGCTAATCCAGACATTTTAAATGGTTTTGGTAATATAATGCTTACATTTCAAAGGAAAATTGGGAAATAATTCATAAGAGCCAAATATGCAAAGGCTTATTTATGTTAGTGTTTGTGGACAAGAATGTCCTTGTATATAGGACTTCCGAGATGGCTGCATATAGAGTAACAGCTTAACTCTAGCTCTCACAGTGTGAAAATAGAAGCTCAACAGAGAAGGCCAGTAGACTTTTGTGTTTATGGGTAAATTTCAGTAACTGGTTAGTAAGTGTACTGCGTGTATGCCAGGAAAAAAGAAATACAGAGCACTTGGAAAAAAGCAGCTACAAAAAGTGAAGAAGAAACACTGATTGGGGAAAGTTCGGCAGCTGTTCAGCAAAAACAATGCAACCTCCAGACATGATTTCCAGTAACCTACAGGAAGATGTAAGACAACTTCACACAGACCTGGTTAAAAAAAACAAAACACTGATGGAGTATATCACACAAACAACAAAAAGTTGGAAAATTGATGAAGCTTTAAACAGGTATTCAGATGAGTTAGCTTTAAACAGGTATTCAAATGAGTTGATAAAGCTGCAAAAATCAGAGGTTGAAATGAAGAGAAGGATGGCCAAATATGAGACTGCTCAGGGAGAGCTGTTTAAAAAAATAATAGAATTAGAGGACAGAGCACGTAGGGAGAACCTGAGATTTTTAGCTATACTAGAGGACCTGGAAGAAACAGATTGCTTATTTGTGCTT
Organism: Protopterus annectens; assembly: GCF_019279795.1. NCBI lineage: Eukaryota > Metazoa > Chordata > Ceratodontiformes > Protopteridae > Protopterus > Protopterus annectens. The sequence continues at coordinate 261,274,229 of NC_056728.1, forward strand.
TTATAACATTAATACAACTGGACTGGTATTGGACAGCAGGAGTTGTTAGTTGAAAGGGCACACTGTGTGTATGCTCCAAACCTGGCTATGAGAAAGCATCCTAGACCTTTAATAGTAAAGATGCAATCCTACCAGCAGAAGTTGATTCTGACAAAACTGTGGCAGGAGGACAAAATACTAAAGGTGGGAGGCAGCAGAGTGTGGAGAATGATTAGTCATTGTACACCAGGCAGAAGAGAACTAAATTCATTCTACTATTCAGAGAATGATGAGACACGGGTGTGAGATTCAAACTGCTGTACCCAGCTGTCTTAAAGGTATTCTTCCCCTGGAGGGACAAAATCATTTTTGATGAAGTACATGCTAAGGAGGAAATACAAAAGTTTGTCCAACAGAAAGTGAGCTGGGAAACTGAATGAGATTATGCTTATTGTTCTTCTGGTAATAAAGACCATAGAGGGACCTACCTGTGAAACCTTTTCCACTGTTTCAAAAGGAAAATGTTGGAGAGAAGGAAGGGAGCTCAAGAGTTGACTAGAAGAATCGAGAGTATGTTGGAAATGAAACAGAGACAGGATGTGGGAGATGGAGATGAACAACAGTAAAACTTGTAACTTAATGTGGGATTACAAAGCAAGAATTATACTTGTGAAATATGAAAGAACAAAAAAATCTGGATGTATTGGACTTTTTCAGAATTTGTTGGACTTCTGGGGGACTGTAAAGTATATGTCCTACTTCATGGCTTTAATGTTTGGAAAATGCTTTGGGATGGGGAAGAGAGGGGAGAAAGTTAGCTTGAAGTAAAGAAACATTTTTTCCATAATACTACTATTTTTGTGGTGTATGCTGTTCTCTGCATGGTATAAAGTAAAGTTTTCTTAGTTATATTTAAGGATAATGGGGATGTAGGTGTTGCTGTTCTTTCTTTTTTCCTTTTCTTTCTCTCTTCTCTCTTTCTTCTTCAGTTTTAAGAAATATAAGCACTGCGGTATAAAAAATTATGGTTAAAAGAGCAAGACAAAAGAAAAAATAATGTGCTTTCATTCTTGGGGGAATAACTGGGTTAAGGACCTTAGATTGATTTAGTACCAAGTTTTAAGAGAAAGCAAGTAAATAAAAAAGAGTATATTGAATTTTAAGAGGCTTTTTTTCTAGCAAATGAATGTATGCTTAGCAGCAGTTCTGTATCTGGCCCTCATGTCTCCATGGAAACAATCTGATAGAGAAATTGGTTACAGTCTGGTGGAGAGTGATTGGCTGGAGGGAAAAAAAGAAACTGGCTAGGAGATATTCTCTGAAAGTATTCACGGTTTTCCCAGCTGGGAGAGCTATAAAGATAAGACAAAACCAGTTAGCACTTAGGAGAAGCAAAGGCTGCACCATTCATCTTATAGTGAATAACCTTTCTTTTGGGTTAACGCAAGTTTGTGAGTGTGGCTGTCAATTTCAGACAGTTGTTCCTATTAGGAGGATAAAACTTCAATATTTGAAAATGTGCATAGCCTTGTATGTTAGTATTAAATCAATAAGTTTAGGTGGGTATTTTTCAGGGCTTTCATTAAAACAAAAAGTTTTGTAAGATGTGACGTAGGCTCAAACGGATATGACAGCTGTATAAAGATTCAACCTGCCAAACAGTGTACGCATGCAACACAAAAGCTGCAACTAGACATTTAACAAAAACGTTGTTATACATAAAAGATGGGAATAATAACTTATTAATTCCTGTAATGTCTTTAAATGTCAGTGGTGTCACAGATAAATACAAAAAAGAAAGATTTATGAACTGTATTAAAATATGTAGAGTGCAAATAGCAATGTTACAGGAGACACAGATGGAAAGAACTGAACATGTGAAGAGAGTAAAATCCCATGAGTAGAAGAGCTCCCTGGTCAGCCTCAGTAAGAAGCTGCGATCCCTGATAAAATCCTCCAAAGCTAGTTAAGAAAACAAAATCACCACTGATTCTGAAGACAACCACAAAGCATTCTATAGCTATGTCAAGAATCTCAATGGCAACACTCTGATCTGCACTGAGTTGCAGCACAATGGCACGAAATATACAGACCCATCTGATATTGCCAACATCCTGGCAGATAAATTTAGTGCTAAATTTACCCCTCTCTCACCCCCTAAAGGACCCATCTTTATACCGGAAGAATGCAAAGTTCCTGTAATCACGGCTGCACAGGTAAAAACCACACTCTCCAAAGCCAAGAACACAGCATCCATGGGACCAGACAACATTCCAGGCTGCATTCTACATGAACTACAGAACAAACTGGCACCCCACCTAAGTACCATGTTCAATCATAGCCTCACCTCAGGCTTTGTGCCTGCTGAATGGCGCACAGCGACGGTTATCCCACTCCACAAGGGGGGAGCCACCACAAACCCCGGGAACTACCGCGTCATTAGCCTGACGAGCCTGGTCTGCAAGGCCATGAAACGTATCATTGTGGAACTTGTAAACAAAGACATTGGTAATCTCCAAACTCTGGACTCCACCCAGTTCGGGTTTGTAAAAGGCAGATCATGTCTCCTAAACCTGATAGACTTCTTTGAAGCAGTCACCAAGGCCGTAGACGAGATTAAGGTGCTTCACACAGCCTATCTAGATCTTGCCAAGGCTTTCGACACCACCCCCACTTTGGAATTATAGATAAACTCACTAAACTAGGTATAAATCCTTATGTCACAAGATGGGTTGCTCACTGACAGAACCCACACTGTGAAAGTAGCAGACTCCAAATCCGACTTCAGACCAGTGACAAGTGGAGTACCACAGCGTTCAGTCCTGGGCCCTCTCCTGTTAGCCTGTACTTCAGAAAAGTAGATACCAAACACAGAAGGTCTTTGGCTAACGAAGTTCGCAGATGATTGCAAACTGGGAGCCATATTCAAAACTCCTAACAATGTGGACATCCTGCAAAAGGGCCTCATTGAGAAAGATGCCTGGTGTCAAAGCCATGGCCTCAAGCTCAATGCCAAAAAGTACATTGTCATCCCCTTTGGTAAAAACTCTGTACCCATGAACTACAACATAGGTGGGTAGTATACTTAACACTGAAAGTGTGATAAGAGACCTTGGGACACAGGTGGACAGTAGTCTCTCCTTTGATAATCACATCGCCACAGTAGTCAGGAAATCCTTCTACCTGGCACACTTCATCACAAAAGGTTTCTCATCCAGAAAAAAATAAGTCATTGTTCCCCTCTACTCATCAATCATTAGACCCATTATAGAGTACAACCCCCCTTTTGGTATGTACCTCACAAGACATCTACAACAACTGGAAAGGCCACAGAAACACCTCACAAAGAGGATTATCTGCTTCAAACAGATGCCCTATGCAGACCGTCTCAAAAAACTCCAGCTTTACTCCGTCACATATCACCTACTCAGAGGTGATCTCTGCCTAACATACAAAGCTATGTCAAACCCAGAGCTGTTAGACATGCTCCACTTAAAGAAATCCCAATCCGTCCGAGCTACACACTCTAGGGACCTAAACCTTGTCACCACAATAAACAGAACATGCCGGAGGGATAGATTTCTGTCCCAGAGAATTCCCATACTCTGGAATAAACTACCTATCTATATCAAACAAAGCTCCTCATTAGCACTCTTCAAGAAAAATCTTGATTGGATGGGAAATAGGAAATTCACCCCAGGGATCAGTTCTGTGGCTCTGCTCAACAGTGGAACAGGAAAATAATTTTCTTGGGTGGCAAAAGCCAGGGTACCTTTTTAGCTGGGCTTGTATAGGCCGTAAGGCTGATGGCCTAGTATCTACCTATGTATTTGATAAAGAAAGGTTTTCAGGATGTTTATTCAGCAGAATAACTGGGACAAAGGAAAAGAAGAGTACTTGCATTAATTGTAAAAGGAGCTCCAGTAGTGATAGCAGAGGATAAAAAAGATAATAATATCAGATTTGTAGTGCTAATGGGCTACTGGCAAGGGAAGAGGATTTCACCTAAAACTACTATAATGGAGCTTAAGAAAATTCTGGGAGAAATGATCAGTTTTCAGCAAGGAATATCACTTGTAGGTGGGGACTGAAATTTTGATTTGCGGCAGTGAAGATGTGCCTAGGAATCCCTGAAGGGAAAGTATAACAAGGGAGGGTAGATTTTGAAGAAACGTATGAAAATATTTGACATGGGTGTGAATTGAGTAATAGGAGTTTGGAGTGAATTAAAAAGCCGGGCTAGACTAGACAAAATTTACATTTCACAGGAACATGTATATTAAATTGAAGGTCTTGATAAGCACCTAATAACTGTTTCAGATCATGTGCCAATAATAACTAAAATAAAAACACAGGAGAATGAAATAAAAATGAGACACCCGCGCTTTCCCACCTATCTGTTGAAAAGAGAGGAATTTAAGGAATGGGTAGTGGAGATTATTCTGGAGCTATTCCAGAAGATAAAAATTACTTCTGAAAATATAGCTAGGGAGTGGGTTAAAATTAAGGTGGAGTTTAAAAATAGGGTGGAAATAAAAGAAAGGGTGTTATGGTTAAGAAATAAGAATTATTTAAAGGTATTGATCTCACAAAACAAGAAGTGGATCAACTGCAGAATGCTAAGCAGAAAGTAAGGGATTACCTCAATAACATACATGAGTTTAGAAAGATTGCTATTAAGCAGTTCTTTTATGATAATAACACCAGAGCACAAAAACTTTTAGCAAAACAGGTAAGGCATCAGCAAGTAGAAAGGGCTGTTGCCAAGCTTAGGAAGCCTATAACAAGAAAGGTAGCAAGAGATCCTGTAGAGGTATTAGAAATATTTCTGAAATTCTATGAAAGTCTGTATAAAATGGAGCAATATGGAAATCAAGAAAAGATTCAAATGGAAATGTTTATGGAAGAATTAAATATACCAAGGTTAGAGGTAGATGAAGCTCAATTACTAAATGTTAGGATAGGTGGAAATGAGATAAAAAAAATTCATGTATAAACAAGCTACAGGAAGAGTCCCCAGGAATAGATGGTATTCGTGTGGAAGTTTGGAAGCTAGGAGGGAAAAGCTGATAAAGATCTGGAAGGCTTTGTTTAACAGTATTTTAAGAGGAGAAGTACTAACATCATGGAAGAAAGCAGTGGTAGCTGTAATACTTAAAGAGAGTAAAGATCCATCTTCATGCAGGCCCATTTCAATACTGAACCACAACGGCAAAGTAATGTCATAATTGATAGATTATGGATCAGTATGGTTTTGTGGAGGGAAGGCAAACATCTGACAACATTAACAGAACACTGATGATCCAAAGGGAAGCAGAATGTAGGATAATGCATTATTGTTGTTTGTGTGTCTTGATGCATAGAAAGCATTTGAAAGAGTAAGCTTGGACTTTGAGTAGGGCAAAGGAAGCATTTGCATTTCCTGAAAAAAAATTATAGGGTTGATTAGGAGGCTATATAAAGGATCGGACGCAAAAATTTAAGAGGGTGGGGTCCTCTGATAATTTCTGCTTGAGCAGAGGGACCAGACAGTGATGTCCTGTTTCCCCTTTATTTGCATTATATTTAGAACCATTGGCAAAGGAAATAAGGGACTCAGAAATTTAATGCTGCAGTTGGTATGGTAGTCAAGAAAAGCTGGCTCTATTTGCAGATGATATTGTTTTATACCTTACAAAACCAGAAAGAGACATTACAGTGTTGTAGAACATTTTGAGACTTTTGGGATACAAAATTAATGAAGCTAAAACAAAGGCAGTAGTGGTAAATTATGTATCCATATATGAATCGGTTCAGCAATATCCATATTTATGGGAACATGATAAAATGAGGTTGGGACAACCCACCACTGGACCAGTAATCAGGGAACCTCAATCCTCACCACTGGCAACAGTGGGGGATGTACACTAGGAGGATAACAAGTACACACACAGTATTTCCAGATGTAGCTCTCTGCTTAAAGTGCAATTTCCCTTAAGACAACACAGAGACCACAGTCAGTCGGGGGATGGTTTCTCCGTCTTTCTCCATATTCCAATTAAGACTCCCTACTGCCACAGCTATAGAGTTGAGAACTCAACTGAGTGACCAACCCAAGACCTACCAGCATCCTCTCTGTCCAGCCAGTGCTTTGTGTCCCTGCCCAAGTAGCTAACGCACACACTCTCTTTATAGTTTGATTTACACACACACACTCTCTTTATAGTTTGATTTACACACACACACACACACACACACATACACACACACACGCACACACACGCACACACACGCACACACACACAGACACACACAGACACACCTGGGAGAGGCTGGCACAGGTTTACTAGCTATGCACCCTTCTGCCCAGACTATAAGGTGGTTACCACTGCCACTAGTCAACTCCTTGTCATCTTCTTTAAGGCCCTTAACAAAGGTGTCCAATCTTACTGTGTAATATTAATATTAAGACAAATGGTAGTTTGACCAAGAGCAAGGCTATTAGGAGTGGCCCACACTATGTCACCAAATAAATATGCAAGTACTCTCAGAACTTAAATAGCTCTACACAGATCAGTCAGAATGAAAGGTTTAAGTATATTTAATAATAAATAATAAAAGAACAAGATAATATTCAGTATATATACACAGTGACATCAGAATTAAAAATCACAGGAAATACTTAAAACAACAATGAAGGACAGTCTCAAATAAAGAAAAATATCTAAACTAAGCTTTGCTATATTCCTGACTGTATCTGAGAGCGCTACTGTACCCTAGAACCTTACTTCATTTGAGCAAGGCAGATGTTGTGGTGAATGGATCTTGTGCCAGGTCCAAGACAGAATACTCTAATATCTGAAATATTACTGCCGGGATAGCTTGCAGAATTGCATCATTCTTGTCATCTGACTATATCCCATGTGAAACCCCCACTGCTGGAAGCTAGCAGTATTTAGCAGCTACCTGTAAAAATGCATAGACCCCAGATCTTTGGCAGATGCTGGAAGTCCTAAAACAATTAGATTCATTCATGCTTTTAAAGCTACTAATTAGCTCACTCTGAAGACAATAGAGAAAGCTTCTCAGCACAGACTCCGTGTCTCTATCTGCCTTAAACTGAAAGATACTCCCCAGGATTTACAAATCTTCTGTGTAAGACTAGATTTGTCTTGCACGGAAATGCCAGTTTAAGAGTATGACGGCAGCGCGCCATGCATATTAATGAGGGTGCGCTGCCTCAACTCTAAAGCCTACACTGAGCGTGGACGAGTGTAGGGGGTGTGTCGGACTGCCGAGCAGTCCAAAAATTCACGCCCCTGCAATGAAGAAACGCCAAAATTTCAAGTTACATGAGCGAGTCCGCTCACATGTGCACAATGTAAAACTACACTCTCCCATATGTTAAGCAACTGACCAAATTAAAAATAGAAAGAGTTTTTTATTTCTTTTTTTATTTCATCCGATATAGCTGCCCGTATTTGCGCGGGTTTGCCCATTGCTTAGCTACAGTTAGCAGCTTAGACACCAGAAGAGGATAATAAGAAAAATAAATGCAAATTAAGCAAAATAGTGATAGCGTAGTGGTTAGAGCCTTCGCACAAAGAGCAGGCATTCCCGATTCGAGTCCCACTACTGCACGTTCCATTTTCTGTTGGAAATCTGTACAAAAATATTTCCTGACATTTTTTTATGTATAAGTTTTGTAAAAAGCATTGAAATGTTAAATGTAGTAGTGAACGAACTATAAATATATATATATATATATATATATATATATATATATATATATATATATATATATATGAAGGTGAAATGGTTATGCATTCTGAGGCACGAGTACCCTATTTTAAGCAATATAAAGTACTGCTAAGCACATTTTACCAGTATTGAGCATATTTAAATCCAATTGCTCATAGCTGCGCACAGCGTTAACCAGAGCAATGTCTGTGCGCGTAGCTGTGCACCACGCTAACCAGCACAACCACAACGTATTTGCACATAGCTGCGTACCGCGCTAACCAGCGCAACGTCGAGCAACGTTGGGCAAAGTCGGGCAAAGTTGAGCAAAGTCGGTTAAACATGGCCACACCTCCTTTACTGTACCTTAACCAGTCAGGTCTGCCCAGTAGGAAAATAAAAAGCAGTGACAGGGCTCGAACTCAGGATACTGTGCACTATAGTCACAGTACTTAATCACTAAGCCATGACAGCATTTCATAAACATGCACTTTCAATAGACACATATCCATCAAAGGAATTTTAAACATTGCCAACATCAGCTAAGCAGGCGTGCCTACAGCTGAGTTTTTCCAAAAGTGGCCAATCACAAATAAGTGTGGGAAATGAGGCATATTTGAGTTCCACAGGCGGGACATACTTGCTATAACTGGTTGTAGCTTCCTTCTGCAGTCAGCATGGCCGGTGTTGGAGAAGGCACTCGATTTAGAGCGCAACGCTGAGGCATTGAGGAGTCCAAAGTAATGGTTTGGCTCCTTGTCCACAATCATGAGGAAAGACTCCTGCGGGGCCAGTACCAGGGTACCCAATATAAAACGGAGTTCTGGAACAGTCTTGCCCGTAATCTCACCAGTGCCACTGGTGTTCCTCGGATTGGTGAGCAGGTCAGGCACCATTATTCTGACCTAAAGCGACGTAGGGAGGATCTACTGGACCCGTGGATCCAGGAATCCCATGCGATGCCTAATGCCCCAGTACTGAGTAAGTAGCCATTGTATTAAGTAGTTAAGAATTGCTATGCTTGTCTATACTATGGGTAGGTATGTCTCAATATCACTGCATTTACTTCACAGCTGCAGGTGTCCAGGCTATGAACCAGCAAGCCCATGAAGATAGGCTGCAAAGGCTGCGTCATCAGGCAGGTTAGTAATTCTTCTGCATGTACTGTTATATAAAATAAATGAGAGAGCCTTCAAAAAGTGTTTTAACCCGATAAATAAAGGTGTAATAATCCTTTAATAAATGTATAATCCCTGGAGTGCGTCTGTGTCATTTTCTTTGATATGTTGCTGTACTGTTGCATTCTACAAATAGTAGTGTTGTATTAAGCAGTGTCAACCCACACTTTGGTAGACCCATATAACGTGGATGAAGGGAGTGCCAGTAGCTTTTATGCATATTTATAGCCCTCAACTGTTGGTTCATGCCCAGCATGTACAGGTTAATCTGGCACATGAGTAGCTTGGTGTTGTGTTCCCCAGAAATGTCAGTGTGCTGCCAGAAATGTAGGGAGCTGTTAACATATAACTGATACTTTCACCTGAACATATCTAGATAACTATATGAAAGTAGAGCTGTCAGTGTACCATCTTAGCAGTAGTGTGTGTGTGAGCAACTCTCAAAATATGTTGCAGTAACATTTGCATCTTGGACAGTTTGTATGTCAGATACAGCTCATGTATATAATGATCTAGCAAAATCCAATTGCACAATATAAGGACAATGAGTAGTATAATAATACATGTAAGGGACATATAACTACAGTTAATAGGAATGTAGTAAAAACTAGAAGGATATATAAGTTGTTAATTGAGCTATCTTTTTCCACCCTACTGTATGTGCATAAAAAATGCAATTCCACACCTCAATTGGTATGTCTAATCTCAAAACATTTGTTGGGACGTATGTCCTTCTTCTTCTTCTTTCGGCCTATTGGTTTATAAATATTTGCATTTATTTCTATGCGTGTGCCCTGTTAAAATACCGCAGTATTGGTGGCCTGTTGCCATCAATTCAACCTGCATGCTGTTGAAATGTCCACTATTGTTCTATATATATGCATGTGTTATGCTTGCTTTTCAACTGTTGAAAATCTGATGTGTTGGGTTAATGGGAATACTTCTGCATGCTGTTATAACTAATTGGGAATGCTGTTGACTGTTACTAACCCATATCTTTATTAAACTCTCCAAAACATAGTTCGTATGGGAAGGCCGGTCCCAGCGGACCCACCTGTCCCACCTCAGCTGGCCATGGCAGCTGGCATCAGCAGATCTGGTGCCTGGCCTGGGACCTCCTCCTCCGTTGGCCCTGTGCCACCTTCGGGTGGAAGCGCTTCAGGGGATGGGGCTCGATCCACCCCGTGAAAGAGTGGGTGGAGGAGGCCACCTATCACCCTTCGAACGGTCCGGGCTGTGGTGCGTAAAGAGATTGAACGTTCTGTTGCAGAACCTCTATGCCAGCTTGAGGCCCGAGTGGCGCAACTCCCGGGTCAGCCTGCCTCTCCTACATAGCCCCCAGCACAGCCGCCCTCTGGGCCGTGAAGGTGCAGTGGTGACTGCCCATGGTTGAGGCCCTCAGTCCCACTGTTTCCATCTGGGGGCTCATGGGCTTGCAATTTCCAAACATCCCTCCACGTCAAAGGTGTTCACCCACCACATGTGTCATATACCGCCCCTGTATGCGTCTTGTTTGTCTTGTCTGTTTACCTCCCCAACCTACCCCCCCCAAATATACCTACTTCCCCTACCCCACATTCCACTCTCACCTGAAAAAAAAATGGCAATCTGCTCCCAAAAAAAAAAAAAATGACGCCCCATACATAGCTGCCCATTTTGCACACATGTTCACTGGGCACATGAAATGTTATTTAATTGGCATTACAACATACTTTGTTGTCTTCACCCCTCTCTCAGGGGTTGAAGGGTTCATATCTACCTCCAAATTTATTGCATATGCTCAGCTGTTGCTGTTGAAGTAATGGGCAGCTATGGACCTTCCCTAAACCCATCCTGCACATCCCACGCTATTTTCCTTACCGTCTTTCCCTCTTTGTGCCCCTTTTTTACCACTTTCCTATCTCCCCATTTTTCTTTTCTTTCAAAGAAATGAGAGCGGGGGTAGCAGGAGTAAGCAGTATTAAGCAGTAGTTAGCAGGTTTGTGCGAGTTTGCGCTTGGCTAAGCAATGCGCAATCCCGTTTACAACTGCTTAAGAGTGTCTTAGTCACTCTGTATGTGAAGGCCCTTGCTCTGATCAGGAGCAAAATAAAACACCTCTGTAAGTCTCGAACCCCGGACCTTGCACAGAGTACACAACATGAAGTACCACTAAGCCATGGTAGATATACATCAAGTTGGTGCTTAAATAAATATATTGTGCATCAGAATGAATGAATGTAAAGGAAAAATAGGAATACCATACCACACAACTTGTTCTGTGGATGTTGATCAACAGTTGTGGGATTACATTACATGACTGTGATAAGAGAAGCAGCCATTCTAGCAGGAAATAATGTTACACCATCACTTTACAACCCCACACAGTATCACAGCAAGCCAAACACTTGCATATCTGTTTAGGGCAGAGGCCGTACCTCCCAACTGTCCTTAATTTTCAGGGATGTCCCTGATTTTGAAACAAATTTTAGCTCTGTCTCTTTGAATCCCTTCGAAAACTACTGACTTTGGCCAGAAAGGTGGTGAATTACACTTGATGAATAATGACAATAATTAAGAGTTAGACATTTCTTTTACTTCAGAAAAGGTGTATTAATTCATATGCTCTGATTCTTTCAATGTCTCAACTTAATGGCACTAATATTTTAAAGGTGTCCCTGATTGTCCCTGACTTTTTCTTGACTTTTCCCTGAGTCTGCTCAAATATGTACCTGAGTGGTTGAGAGGTCTGGCAGAGGCAGAAACACAGAGGCATATCAGCCTTTCTACTGTTACACACTGTGCAAATAGCTTTGGAAGGAGTTTCGGAAGCATACCCTTATGTAGGAATACAACACTGAAATACAAATGGATGTAGCCATGTACTGGTAGCAACCAACTGTAAGAATGCCATTGCTCTATTGCTGAAAAGACCTGTGTGGTGCACAGACAAAAAATAACAGGCTATTCTCTGGCTATCATGTGGATAGGTCCACAGTTGGGAGTTACGCAGACAGACTACTTGCCTTGATAAACTAACATGTACACAGCAACCCTATAAGTCCAGCAAGATAAAATCCACACAATAGTACTTACGCTCTCTGTACTTCTGCAACCCTACCCAAATGTAGAATATACCTGTGTGTGCAGGGTCTACCAAGGATGTAGTTAAGCATACTCACAGTACTGAAATGTGTCCACTTTTTCTGAGCAGCTTGTGCTAATGTCAACACTAAAAAAGCACAAACTGTTTAGAACTGAGTAAATGAATATTCACAGTATAGCAGTTCACAAACAATTCTTGTGCCAAAGGAATACATCTCAATAACTAGCTTTGTATGGCAGTTAATTGTAACAGTTGAAAAGAAAGTACATCTTTCCATGTATCTTGGGGTAGCAGTTTAAGGGGTGAGTACATTTCTACACTGACAAGTGGGTACTGGAAGCAGCAACATTGGGTCTGAGCAGAAAATGTAAATCTCTGGCTACACCCCTGGCTTATGATATAAGAACTATACCAACCTTCTGTCTTAAACAATGATGTCCACAGCAAACAAGGATGATCTCCATCTTGGAAAGCTGAAAGGACCACGCCTACATGAGTCAGCAATTTATAGTACTGGGTTGCTATGACAGTGATTACTGAAATTACTACACAGCAGGCTGCATGCAATTAGCAAATGGTGGCCACTAATTGGTGCAGAGGCCATCACATGCTCATGTGCAAATTCCTACAAAAGCAGGCTGCAGTCTCTGCCAACAAACTCAGTCACTCTATTGCAGAGACTGACCGAGAGGGAGACAGAGAAAAGGAAAAAGAAATATTACCAAATCATGCAAAGGAAAGGTATGTGACACATGTATTTACTGGCATGTAGTAGATGTTATTGAAGAATAGTCTACATAATGTGAACCATTCATATGTGGCAGCATTACTTCTTTATGCAGAGATGTTCTGCTTAACTGCTGCTATGGGCATTACTGGGTGTACCTGTGGGTAGTGGGACATACCTCTGAAATGTGTAGCTCAGCATTAAATGTGAAAGATCTGATCCATGTTATCTGTGTTCTGTACAGTAGTGTGACCAATGGCTGTTGGGGGGATTAGCGCTGACATTATATAAACATGGGTGTGACAGAACAACACATGCATGATAGTCATATTAAAGTGTAGCTTAGCATTGGCAACTGCTGTAGCAGTCTAGTATGCTTATCTAGCATCTGTTGCCATATATACCCTCCTAATGTTAGCGTGTGTTCATATGTGACACCTGTTTGTGTTGCAGCATGGCCCAACAGTTCAGCTGTGAGGTCCAGGGGCTTACAACAGTGTGAACCTTGTGTGTGTATGCCACACACATATGGAGAAATATATACGTGTCATATATATTCACATCTGTATATGTGCATATATTCACATCTGTATATGTGCATAGAGCAGGGGACATATTGCAACTGTTTGTGAAGGGGGAGATATATATGTTGTTGAAGGTTAGTATGCGCATATTTGTATGTAGGTTTTAGTGTGTGACAAACAAGACAGCATACAGTGCTGGTATATGACATGTGGTAGTTAAACACTGTGGGTGGTTTGTTCAGTTTGCAATGTTGAAGCCAGTAAGGCCTGCTAAAGCTACCTGGGCTGTGAACACCTTCAATGCATTTATCCCAAGACTGTGCGATTTTATTACATTACTGTACACCTTACATCCTTTGTATAGTTGATATTCTCACTATGAAAGATGAAATGTATATGTGCCTACATATATATATGTATATGTAGACCATTGGATGTGTATATGTATATATATATATATATATATGTATATATATATATATATATATATATATATATATATATATATATATATATATATATATATATATATATATATATATATATATATATATATATATATATATATGTATGTATATATATATATATATATATATATATATATGTATGTGTGTGTATATATGTATATATATATATATATATATATATATATATAGTTATATATACTCATACACACCTACTTCTACTTGTTGCAATAGATTCTCTGTACTGTTCACTGACTGTGATGGTCAATATGTTTATGAATACGTCAAAGATATGTATCTGTAGGATAGCTTAGTGGGAAACTGTTTATGTCATGGTATTATAGGTCCTTGCTTTGATCCTAGCAAAAGCTGTGTATTCTGTTGCTAGGAAGAACAAGTGCTATTGCATACAGTGTGATTAAGTCCCTTGGTTTTAACTAGGGTGTGCCATTGGAGGCTAAAGCACTACATCTATGATTATTGATTGGTACCGATGTTGAATGCAAATCCTGTGTGTACTGTAGTACTACTTGACGCTCTGGGCCTGTACAGCAAAGTATGGTGTATGTCCACATTGCTTGCATTCACTGTTTTGTGTGGTTCCCGTATTTGTCATAGATTACATTTCTCAAGATTAAGGTTGTGTAAGTACTGACACACAGTACTGTATAGTACACACTGAAAGCTTATCTGGGTTGTCATACCTTTGTGTCCTGTAATTATGTCTGATGTGTGTGGGTATGTCTGTAACATGTCCTTTGACATATGTGTGGTAAAACATATAACTGCGTATCTGGCAACATTCATAGTGTACTATAGCTGTATGCGACCTATATTCCCAATTGTGCACATATTTTGGCCACGGGTTTGCCATTAACAAGTTGTGTGGTATAATAGTAATACATTTACTGGACCTTACACTGATTGTGATGGATGATATATTTCTTTACACATCAGCTTGATGTATACCTGCTGTGGCTAGGTGGTGCATTGTGTTGCATACAGTGTGCCAGGTACTCTTGTATAGTCTTATATAGTGATTTTATTTTGTTGCTGTGCAGAACATGGTTCATTAGATAGAGAGTGAGCGAGGCACTCTCAAGCAGTTGTGGGGTGAGCAGTGATAAGTGGCAGTTAGTGTTTCACTCTCAGTTAGCTTATAGGTTGCTATATATGGCAGTTCAGTGATATCTGTACTGTATAATGTTAAATGTGCCATATGACTTGCTCAGACATATTTATTTATGTCTTCCAGGGATCATGGCCCATCGCAGGAACCCCAGTTACAGTAGTGCTGAAGATGATATCATTACTAGCAGTATGATTCAGCACTACCGTCTCGTGTTCTCACGAACCAGCCAGGACCAGCAGGAGCGCACTGCAATGTGGCAAGATTTCCGCAGGGTCAATGAGGTAGGCCTGCATAACTGGACATATGAGCAGGTACGCCACCACTGCAGCGATCTTCTCAGACATGTCCATCAGCGTGCTGCTGATGTGCTTCGACAACAGCTTGCAACAGGAGGTGGTGTTAATATCCGTCCCCCCCTCACCAGATTGGAGGAGATACTCCTGAGCCTGGTGGCACATGCCCAACAACAACAGCAGCAGACATACACCATGATGGAGGTTTGCAGCCACCCAGCAAGCACACATGGAGCGTGCAGGTAACATGGCATATCTGTAAACTACTGTTATCTGTATTGGTAGATCATGCATATGTGAGATGTGGAGTGTGTCGTTCAAAGATGTGGAGCCTGTTGTTGTGCAGTACTGATCATTTGGAACATAATCTGTAGCTCTGTGAATGTAAAATGTTTTTGTACTGTAAGATTGCAAACACACGGTAGCAATGCCACAGTTGTGGCCACTGACAAACTCTCTCCTCTCTCCTCTCTATGTAGGTCCCTCTGGGGTGACATCAATGCAGCGGACAGATGCTGGTGAGTGTGTTCTACATTTATTACTGTAAATAAAAAGTGCAGTCATAGTTAAGGTGAAGGCCATGTGCACATGTAATACACCTACCCATAATGCATGCTGTGCATGTTTGGTGTAAGAGCACGCACATCTCACTAATGTGATTAGCTGCCTCAAACACATGCAATACCCAAACCATCTCAAACATATGTGGCTAGACTGTAGTGACCATTGGATAGGCACAGTTGATACTCAACATGCACATAACATACACATCTATGTCATACACAGAGCATGTTAACATGCTACACATAAAGGATTCCCAAACCCTCTCTAAAGACACACTCCAGTATCCAAAATCTCATCCACACATTACACATAATATACCTGAGGGGTAGAGGCCTATCATGGGGCATTTAAACACTCTGCAACACACTACACATTCATGCCAGGGAATGCTCCTTAGTGGCCTCCTTACAAACTCAAGTAACAACTGGTTGTGAAATGGTGAATTTAGCCAAGGTAGTACAGTTCCGGCACAGCATGATTAGTGCTGGTTTGGGAAACATGTGTAGCCGTGAGTGACCACCTGATGCTTCATGATGATGGCGTATGGTACTGTACCCCATCCAGTTATTGTAACCACAGTACTACACATACCTTTCATTGCTATACACCTTAATGTTGTGTGTGTGCACACATATGCACCTCTAATCAGTATGCATACCAATCACCATTTGCACAACTGACACATATGTCTTGTGATGCTATTGAGTGGCTAGGTCATATGACACACATTGGATATGTGTAGTGTTTAAATATGCAGTTGTGTTTTAGCATGCCATGTCATGGACGAGACTGGCATGTCCACAATATGATCTACACTCACCATAAGTACCGTATATTGGGTATGTGGCCGAATGGTATTTCCATGCACCACTGATGATGTGTGAATACTCATCATGCATGTGCTAAAAATGTGTCCACAGTTATTTGCTAAAGACACAGAGGCTGTAATCAGCATTGAATACCTATCTTGACACATGGATACACACCCAGCAATGGTATGTACACCTGTGAGTTATGGTGCACAGTACATTACAGGGTTATGAATACCTGCACAGCAATGTTGTGTCCATGTATGCATTGTGTTCCGGGGGAGGGCCATCACCTAATAACAAAACACCTGCATCAAAGCCATGTATACTGTTAGTAACAAGGACTGACTACACTTGCACTGCATGCTGTTGAGCAACACATGCCCTGCATGCTGACGTGTGATATGACTGTTTTGCTTGTGATACTGTACCCCACCATCACCTGCCATTGTGTATATTCTGTGATTGCTGGTGTTGTGTGTGTCTGCTTTAGGGAGGAGTGTATTTTTGTGTGTGTGCATGTGTTCATGTGGTCTGTAGTCATGTTCAGGTCTTAAAGTGTGTTTCCTGTTTTCCTCTCACAGGTGCCGAGGTGGGGCTGGTTCAGTACAACAGGGAATCTGATGTCACTGAGACAGACAGTGATGATAAGGATAGGTGTGTTGAGGCACAGGCAGGTTTGTCAGGGTCTGTTGTTGGGCCACCAATTGACAGTACACAAGTCTCCACCCCATCCATGCACACAGTCATACTGCCTGTACATCCATCATCACCATTTCCCTTAGCTGAGGGACAGTGTATGGTTGGAACTGGCCAGGACAGTGTGGAATCTATGGTACATGTATCAGGACACAGCAGCCATAGCCAGATGTCTGGAATGGTACCACATAGGCAGATGCCCAGAGGTTCTCATCAGAGCACTGCTGGTCATCATGCCCCTGGCAGACGTGCCACACCTCTTTCTACCACATGCATGTTCCAGGCTGTCATGGAGGCACAGACACGAATGGAGCGGTACACCAGACAGGGGCTAAGGGCACAGAGTGTTCATTACACCTTTGTAAATGACAGTATCCATGACCTAGCAGGTGCCATATGTAACTACACTGAGGTCATTGATAGATGTTGGGGTGAGATAGTGGGGTCCTCCACAATGTCATGTCCACATGTATGGACAGTGCGGGATGGTTGAGACGTCGACGTGGACGTATGCCAGCAACATCAGCAGCTGGAGGTCGCCGTGGACGTCCAGCAAGTCACAGCCACTCCAGTAGTGCCAGTACCAGCCCCAGCAATGTTGGGGGGGGGCTGTCCATAGACCATCCTACCAGACCATGTGCACGTGGCTCTGGCCAGTCCCAGCAGGGACCTGGATCCAGTGGACATTTGCTATCCTCTTCGGATAGTACCCAATCTGGATTAGTACCTGATACTGTCTGTAGAACCCCTGCCAAGCACACGTTCCGTATCCGTGGCCAGAGAGGGTGATCTGTAAAGCCTGCCAGGTACAGTCTGTAGCTGTCTCACAAATCCCCGTATATGGCAGCCACATGGTGGAACTGTGTGCATGCAGACACACACACACACATAAACCAGAAACCTAGGGCAAACACATACCCACACTCATTACATCAACATTGGCCCATAACAGTTCTCATGGCCCTCACACATACACTCACACACTTGTCGATTGTATGGCTCAGTGTAGGCCTATGGCAAACCAACAACACACCCTGTGCATATGATGAAACCTGTGCCACCTCCTGTCATCTGTAACATTGATGCAGGAATAGGCTAACATGGTGCTGATGCACAGGGTGACTTTAATAAAGTATAGCAATGGTTGGATGTGTAGCATGCTGTCAGTAGTAGAATGTAATGATATCCTTGAAGGTGTAGCTGAGCAGGCATGATGCATTAAAGCTGTAATTAGCAATGTTGTATTGTTTTCACCAGTGTTTATTCCAGTTGTGTTTTGTTTGCCCATGTGCCACTTGGCTGATGTGTGTAGTTGTGCCAGCATGCGTTATACAGTGGACAGTAGGTGTGGGGTGTGTGCAACACAGGTTTGCAGGTGTCCATTTGTGAACATGGTGGTGGTGCACTGTTTGCATGTACATGCATATTGGACACATGGCAGGGTGACATGCCCTGCATTGGCCAGTGTTAACACTCCATAGTTTCTGTTGGTGGCCAGTATGCATTGTACAGCACACATTTTGGAACTTGAGCACGCATCTGTGTGTATGACACGGGTTGATACTGTGCTGTGGGTGATGCTGCTGTTGCTATCTGTCATTGGTTTGCATTACTAAGGTTAACACTGTCCCAGCTGCATAATCCTTTAGTAATGCACAGTGTTCACCTACAGGGTTGCATGGACCGTGCTATCACAAACACAAGAAATTCTCACTTATACAGTAAAAGTGCATTAGTCTCATGGACCCCTGCCATAAACTAAATACATAATAGAAGGTGTGAAGTTTTACCAAAAAAGAGTTACATACCAAGAAGGGATAACCTCTCTTTTCAGTTTCAATGGGAAAATACAAGCACTCAATAAACATACAAGGCAAGCTTCAAAATACAAAATGGCAAGGATTCCAAAGACAACACTAAAGCTTTCTTTAGTGTTTTGTATAGTCTACAAGGGAAATCTCAGATCGGGTCACAGTTAATGTAAATGGTCACAAAGTACACTTATCTGACTGACATTACCAATTTCTTGTCAGGCAGTTTGAATGTGGATTTCACCACACTTTTGTTACACAAGGGCCACATTTCCAGACCTGAAAAATGTAAAACCTGATGATTCACAGACACTCTAGTTAAAACATCTCTTTACCAAATTCCAAACCACAGAGGCAGTGGTACTGGACAGTGTCCCTGGCTGTGTCATACACAAGCTGACATATGAAGTCACCACTCACCTAAACACTCTGCCAGATGCAGCCTCTATACAGGTGACATACTTGTGGAATGATGCATGGTAATGGTGTTTACAGTCCACAAGGGTTGAGCTACAACGTCTTCTCCTTCGTCTTCTCCTTACGGATGCTCAGGGTTGCCACCTTTTAACAAGGGCAAAGTGGGACATGGGGGTGTGGTCAACAGGATAGAGGTGTGGCCAACATGAAACTGGCCACACCCCCACCACGACATCACCAGAGTTGTTAAAGGAGATGCAGTATTAGTTATGGATGCAACATTGTGACATTACAGCATACTGAAAACTCAAACCATTTAAATGAAGTGAACTATTACTGCCCACACACTAATCAGTTGTAACAATAAATAAACTTTAAAGGAATTAAAAACACACTATTCTTTAAACAGACACTTGTTTATTTAAAAAGTAAAATTCATAAACCAACCATTGCTATTCAGAAAGAAAACTTAAAAAAATCTACATACCACATACAAGCCAAGTATAAAATTAAGACTTTTTATTGTCAATTAAAGCTAAAGCAAAGAACAAACACAAAACTACATACCCTAGTACTACATATGCACCCTAGCAAATTAATGCTAAACAAAGAAAAACACAAAATTACGAACTGCACACTAGTACAATAAATCACTTTTTTTTAAAAGTGTATTTTGAATTTGATTTTATGGCTTGAAGAAGGGCCCGATTTGAAACAATATTTGAGTAAAAGTCACAACATTTCATCTGGTAATTTACACTCATCATTAGTTCAGCTTTTAACAAGTCCACACTACATCGGTTTCGCACATCTATCCATTTACCTTTCACCAATGAAAAAACTCTTTCTGCAAATGCGTTTGAGGGCGGTATAGATAAAACCCTAGCAATTACCAGATAGAGTGTAGTCAGTTTAGGCCCTTCTTTGAAAAGCTTCAGCCACTTCTCTCCTGGGGTCAAGCTTGTGTTGCATAACTGTTCGAGAGAGGGCCTAATTGCCAAGTAGTCCCTAAAAAGATAATCTTCATCTACATCCTGCAGACTCAGGGCAGTGGTCACATTAAACAAGTCACTGAAGGCAAAGGGCTCATTTAAAGATAATTTAGATAGTGTAAACAAGTAGTTTCTTTCAGTATAATCAAACCACTGCTCCAGGTATTTCACTGCTGTCTCCAAAAATACAATGAAGTCTCTTTTTAGTTTGTTAGCAGAAGTGCTGTCTAATGTGCTCATAAGTGCCCTAAGTTTCCCTCCAAAGAAAGCACCTTCAGCTCTTGCCTGCAGTTTTTGCTTCAGAGAGACCATTACACAAAAAGTTTCCATGGCAGTCGGTGCTGATTTTTCTAATGTACTTATATGTTCATTAAAATCAACAAGAACAGCACAGAGAAAGTGCAAATAGTACTGGTGCAGCGTAGGCAATTCATTCTCACCATGTTCATTAGCTGAAAAGTACTGCCATATCTGCCGGGGGGTCTCCTCTTCTCCCTGAGAGAGGAAATAGGACTGGAGCACTGGGAGATTTTTCACTACTCTTTCAATGGCTGGGAGTAGTGACAACCACCTTGTTGGCACATGTCTTAACAGACTCTCAAATTCCATGCCACAAAACTCGAAGTCTTTCAAGTCTCTGGTCCTTGTGGCAGAACCAGAAAAGTGGCTGAAAAGTCTCATTACAAATGCTTCCACATTGTATGGTAGTTGTGCTGCAGCTTTTTTGGCTGCATTGTGAATGATATGGGCAACACAGTTAGCCTTCTGGAGTGATGGGCACTTTTGTTTTAATCTGGTATACACACCAGATTTCTTCCCATAGTTCACACTGGCATTATCAGCCCCATAAGCTGAAATATGGTTCCAGGGCAAGGAGTGCCTTTCCATAATGTTGGAAATTTGCTGTGAAATAGCCTGTGCAGATTCATCAGGGTCTTCATAGAAGTCCAAAAGGCCATTCACCACCCCTTCTTCTTTAGAAAAATACCTCACAACAAGGGGAAATAATTTTATGTTCCCCTTGCTGGAAGCATCTGATGAAATTGCAAATGAAGTACCTGGTTTTTGAAGGTCATGCAGGAGGCATTCCAATGAGTGTGGTCCCAAAACATTTTCGACTATGGCTTCAGCCTTGGTTCTGCCACAAGATAGTTTCTTTGCAGTGCCTGAGTCACTGTACAACTGGCTGGCCAACTTTACTGCACAGTCCAAGCTGTTATACGAAATATTGTGCTTAACAGCATGGAAAACCTCAGAGGCTTCTGCTGCAATGATCCTGAGTTCTGGTCCCTCAAGGTTTGCGTTCCTTGCCCACTTTGTCATCAGGTGAGTGGATTTAGCTTGAAGAATGGCTTATGTTGTTCAATTGCCTCATGTCGTGCGACATAATTTCTTCCACCGTGGGTCACTAGAAATTCTCTCTTGCAGTACCTGCAGAATGCTTTGACATCAGTGCATCTCTCGATCCAGTCAAATTCTGTTTTCCAAACGTCCTGCCACTTGCACATTCTCTTGCTGCTGGTTCACTGTGATGAAACTGCTGCTCTCTTCATGCTTGAATCTGTACTTACCTGATATGCAACATATTTACCAACACTGTTAGTGGGGTTCAGTAACATACTGCTGCACAGCACAAATGAACTGGCTTAATTGGCACACAAAAAACTGGCTTGAAACACATTGGCATGTGAAAGAACTGGGTCGAAAAACATTGGCATGCAAAAGAACTGGCTCGAAAAACATTGGCATGTGAAAGAACTGGCTCGAAAAACATTGGCATGTGAAAGAACTGGCTTGAAAAAACATTGGCACACAAAAAACTGGCTCGAAAAACATTGGCACACAAAAAACTGGCTCGAAAAACATTGGCACACAAAAAACTGGGTCGAAAAACATTGGCACACAAAAAACTGGCTCGAAAAACATTGGCACACAAAAAACTGGCTCGAAAAACATTGGCACACGAAAGAACTGGCTCGAAAAACATTGGCACGCGAAAGAACTGGCTCGAAAAACATTGGCATGTGAAAGAACTGGCTTGAAAAACATTGGCATGTGAAAGAACTGGCTCGAAAAACATTGGCATGCGAAAGAACTGGCTTGAAAAAACATTGGCACACAAAAGAACTGGCTCGAAAAACATTGGCATGTGAAAGAACTGGCTTGAAAAAACATTGGCACACAAAAAACTGGCTCGAAAAACACTGGCACACGAAAGAACTGGCTCAAAAAACATTGGCACACAAAAGAACTGGCTCGAAAAACATTGGCATGTGAAAGAACTGGCTTGAAAAACATTGGCACATGAAAGAGCTGGCTCGAAAAACATTGGCATGTGAAAGAAATGGCTTGAAAAACATTGGCATGTGAAAGAACTGGCTTGAAAAAACATTGGCATGTGAAAGAACTGGCTTGAAAAACATTGGCATGCAAAAGAACTGGCTCGAAAAACATTGGCATGCAAAAGAACTGGCTGGAAACACATTGGCATGTGAAAGAACTGGCTTGAAAAAACATTGGCACACAAAAGAACTGACTTGAAAAACATTGGCATGCGAAATAACCGAGGAATGGAGCAAAAAAGAGTTTACAAACAGTTTGAAAAAGGTCAAATAGTAAATGAGGTAATGTAGGGGGCATTTTGGCCATTGAAAACTAAAGAAAATGAAATGCATTATTTTTACCACTGAACATGCCCACCTCACCCCACCCTCAAAACAAAAAAAGTTAACCACATTCACTGAACCAAAAAACAGTAAAATGAATGAGAATGCACAGTGGATACCATAGACCTAATTTAGCTTTTGACCACAGCAGTTAAGAAATGTATGGCACTAATTTACACAGCGCAATGATCTATTAATGAACATGCCCAACAGCAGCACTGGTCGTAATCGGATTATAATGAAAACAGTAAATAAGTATGTTGAAGACATCACTAAAACGCAAAATACAAACTTTGCTACTTATAGATGCAAACTACCCTGTAACCACGACATGGTGTAGTACAATCTCAAATACATTGCATTAACTTCTGAGCATCCATCCACAAAAAAAAATAAACGGGGAAAAAAGTCCATAAACATTTTAACTTTTAAAAATACTTCTTGCAAGAGAAGTAACATAAACTACAATGTACAGCAGACTCCATGTGCTCCTTTTACCTCAAAACATAGCAATGTATCCAGCACAGCAATGCAATAAACAGGCCCAAGTAAAAGCAACACACCCATATTCACATTACAAGCAAAGCAGTACATTATAACCTTATTAAAAATGCATAATAAGTTAAATGCACACATTTACAAGTATAAATGAAAACAATCTTGAAACAGCTTCGGCAAATTGGCAACATGTACCTACTAGAATAATAAATGAATTACATTAACTGTTAACATTCCCCCTCAAAAGGTAGACTTGTACCACATAGACATGGACTTGCAGGAACAGGAAAAATTACCTAAACAGTATATCGTAACTTCCTGAAAATAGCATTAAACTGCACACATTTCCATACAAAAAAGTGCAAACTATGCTCGAACATTTCCTATCTGCAAACGGATAATACCCAGAAAAAGCTACGACAATAGAAATGCGTCACACTAAATTTATATTTCACTGCCCCCCAGCAGAAACAAACAACTTCTATACACAGTTCAGCCTTTTAAAAGTAATGCTTCCAAATCATACCCCCAAGAATAATAACAATTACATATACATTCAGGTTTTATATCTTTAAAAACTGCTACTCAAAAATATCAAAATAACCACTGCACAGATTTAAATACTGTGTACTGCACCCACCATCTACCTCTAAACATTAAAAAAATTAAACCACAGTATATTCCCATTTTAAACTAGTACTCAGAAGTCACAAAATAACCACTGCACAGATTTAAATACTGCATACTACATCCACATCTACCTCTAAACATTAAAAACTTAAATAAAGCACACTATTCCCATTTTAAATAACTAAAGCCACAAAATGCAATTATCTACTTACCACTATCACAGTTATTGCTGGGCTAGCTTGCTTCCTTCCTGCTGGAATGGCTAGTTGGTTGTTCAAGCAGTGGCTGGGCTGGCTGGCTCCCTTGCTGGCTTCTTTCCTGGCTGGCTGGGCTGGCTGGCAGGCAGGCTCTCTTGCTGGCTTCTTTCCTGGCTGGCTGGGCTGGCAGGCAGGCTCCCTTGCTGCTTCTTTCCTGGCTGACTGGGCTGGCTGGCAGGCAGGCTCCCTTGCTGGCTTCTTTCTTTCCTTCCTGGCTGGCTGGCTGGCTTCAATCCTGGCTGTCTGGCTTCAATCCTGGCTGGCTGGCTTCAATTCTGGCTGGCTGGGCTGGCTGGGGATAGAAATTAAATCAGATCTTTCACAGCTGCTATAGAGCCTAGTGCTGTATAGCTGCGACCTTTATGGGGCTCTTCTGAACAAGTTCCCGCCCCCTCCAATCCCTGCAGCCAATTACTGTGCTGCATTACCACCTGGACCTAGCAGGGAATCCCTCTAACTGCAGGTCTGGGTGGTGACGTAGCCGCATTGCTGTGGAAAAAACGGAAGTATTTTCGGCTTTTCCACGGCAATTGATTTGAATTATGATCGCGAAGCGAAAAGGGGAAAAACGGGACTTTTAAAGTCCCATGCTTGGTGACTGCGGGAAGCGGGATGAGAGGCCTCAACCCGTGAGTGTCCCGCTGACAACGGGATGGGTGGCAACCATACGGATGCTCCCATTAGGGCTCGCCACAGTAGATCATCTGTTTCCATTTCTTCCTAACCTCTGCATCTTGCGCTGTCACACCATCCGTCTGCATGTCCTCTCTCACCACAGCCATAAACCTCATCTTAGGCATTCCTCTTTTCCTGTTACCTGGTGGCTTCATCCTTAGCATCTATTTCACAATATACTCTGTATCCCTCCTTAGCACATGTACAAACCAACTTAATCCTGCCTTTCTGGCTTAGTCTACTAACCTTCAAACCTGGGCTGACCCTCTAATATACTTATTCCTAAATGTTAACATAAATTGATTAAGGGTAGAACTACAACAGATCCTGGAAATTCTCACCCTATAAGCCAGACAAATGTTATCAGGAAGGCTATGGAGCACAGCATTATGGAACTCATTAACAGAGGCATTATGAACCTGCAAACACTGCACCATACCCACTTAGGTTCTCTAAAGCCCAGATCATGGCTCATACACCTAGTAGACTTCAAGCCAGTTAACAAGGCTATAGGTGAGGGAGGGGAGGTCCACACAGCCAAGCTATAGCTCACCAGCAATTCATACCCTTCCCACATTCTGGTATTATACATAACCTCAACAGACTGACCATAAATGATTGTTAGATGATGGATTGACAACTGATGCACAGATGTAGGACACACAGTAACATTTGCAGCCTCCATGTACAATTCTATGCCAGTAACAAGTGGTATTCACCTGCACTTAGTCCTGGGACCACTCCTGTTTGGCATATAGCTTTCTTAGGTACAAGCAAACACAGTAGGGATATGTCTGCCCAAATTTGATGAAAATGCATACTGTGGGCTATACTTTATTCTCCAGATGACACACACATCCTCCAAAAGGGTATCATAGAGACAGATACCTGGTGTCAAACTCATGCTGTAAGGCTATAAGCCAAAGAAAGCATAGTTATCCACTTTTAGAAAACAAAGTATCCCCAGAGTACAACATAGGTAGTAGTCCAGAACAGGTACTATTGTATACATAGGGCCATGTGTTTAGTCATCTCTCCTTTGATAATCACATTACCAAAGGGTTTTGGAAATCCCTCTGTGGAGCACATAAGCAATAAAGGGTTTACATGCAGATCCACAGAGGTTGTTGCACACCTATAATGAGTAGTCATCTTTGCCAAACTTTGCTTGCTTTGGAACAGGATTTAAATATACCTCAAGCACAAACACTCACTCACACTCTTCAATAGAAACCGTGATGAGTGGATGTGAAACAGAAGACATAGCCCAGGGATCACTGCAGTGGCTAAGCTTATCACTAGCATACAGAAGTGACCTAAGGTCTGGAAAGTGCCATTACGCTCTGGCAAAGATAACAGATGTGTTTATGAAGAAAGCAGAGTACCCACCTATGAAATAATTGAGGTCACATGTATGTATATGGCTTTGCTCCACAGCTACCTTGCATGTGTAATGCACATACAGTTGTCATTGTGATATGTCATACACTAAAAAAATCAAAAACCCACTCCACATTGACCAACGGTGTTGCACACTCTCACACACCTGGAACACACACACACACACACACACACACACACACACACACACACACACACACACACACACACACACACACAGTCAGCAAGTGCGAGATTCAAACTCCTTCCTAAGTACATTATGATACTACAACAATATGCATTTACACGACGCGCTATACACATTACTGGAATTTCACCTTTCCACAGGTATACACATTACTGGAATTTCACCTTTCCACAGGTATATTTGTAGAATGGTGACATCATCAGGCTTGTCAAAGATGAGTATACCACTTTTAAGGGGTGTGAGTATTCTCCAAAAAGGTTGCTCCTCCCCAGGGAGACACACACACACACACACACACACACACACACACACACAGTTGGCAAGTGCAGGATTCAAACCCCTACCTAACTACATTATGATACTACAGCAGTACGCATTTACACAATGCACTATGCGCATTACTGGGATTTCTTCTTTCCACTGGTATATTTGTAGGATGGTGACATCATCAGACTTGACAAAGATGAGTATACCACTTTTAAGGGGTGTGAGTATTCTCCAAAAAGATTGTTCCTCCCCAGGGAGACGCACACTCACTCAATCACACACACACACACACACACACACACACACACACACACCCGCACTCACTCACACACACTCACACACACTCACACACACTCACACACACTCACACACACTCACACACACACACAGTTGGCAAGTGCGGGGTTCTTAATCCAAACTAAGTACATCTTTACACTTCAGCAAGCAATATGGAGTTGTTTGCCCAAAGGTTTTTTTTCACATTTGCTAACCTCAGCAGGCTTATCATACTAGGTGTATTGTGAGTGTATTGTATGCATAAGCCATGACCATATCATATATGGGTTGATGCACCACATGCTGGCACACACAGGGTCAAACCGGTGGCTAAGCTCTGTCAACCCAATACTGGACAGTACAGTCAGGAGGAGTAGGGTCATACAACCACAACGACAACTGTCTCACATAGACCTACAATATAAGCACCAGCAAAACACACACATAAATACACATTACCATACTCGGAGAATACAAATATCAGTCTGAAAAAGAGAGAGTGTCCTCCTAAGCAGACAAGCAAGCAACATGCACCTCCAAGCACACACCAGAAAACACGTAATACACCAAAGCAGTGTGCCTCACAACAGGCCCTAAGGCAAAACAACACACCCAACACACTAGTAATAGGTGACTTCATAGTCAGGGACACAGATGTTCCACTCGCTCGGCTGGAGAAGGGGAAGGTTACTGTCAGCTGTCTGTCAGGTGCTATGATCCGCCACATAACACAAGCACTTACATCACTCCAGAACAGGTACATATATGACGTGTTCTTTGTACTTGTCAGTGTGAATGATCTGAGACATACCTCCCAGGATAACATGACAAGAGATATATAGTAGCTCTATGATCATGTAGCCCAGGCTGGTATGACCCTGACCTTGAGTAGCATCTTACCATCACCTACATGATACTGCAATATTTTATTTTATTTATTTATTTATTTAACATTTGTTGACCGGGAAAGTCTGACTAGGTTCCACAGATCCTGTTTTCAGCGGAGGCCCGGGGAGAAATGGTCCAGAAGCATGTCTTTAGAATGTGGGAGGAAACTGGAGTACCCGGAGGAAACCCATGCGAACGCAGGGAGAACATGCAAACTCCACACAGAAGGCACCCCAGCCGAGAATCGAACCGGAGAACCTCTTGCTGTGAGGCAACAGCATTAACCGCTGCACTACTGCGCCGCCCTAAATATATAACATAACATAATAATATAATATAACAGAAAGACAATAAACTTCAACAATTGGTTTAGCTTCTGGTGTCATTCAAAGGGGATCCACTCTCTGTCTGCCTGTGATGACATGATAGACCAGCCTCGTTGCTTCACTACAGATGGTTTGCACCTGTCGCCCCTATGCTTTTGAATACTGGCCAAGGCTCTTGCTGTCCCCATATTACCTTTTTTAGGCAAGGCTCAAAGGTTCATACGTTTATAGGTAGGTACTAGGCTATTGGCCCTGGGGCCTATACAAGCCCAGCCAAAAAGGTACCCTGGCTTTTGCCAACCAAGAAATTTAGTTTCCTGTGCCACTGTCGAGCAGAGACACAGAAGTGATCCCCGGGGTGAATTTCCTATTTCCCATCCAATCATCAAGATTTTTCTTGGAGTGCTAATGAGCTTTGTTTGATATAGATAGGTAGTTTATTCCGGAGTATGGGAAGTCTCTGGGACAGGAATCTATCTCTCCAGCATGTTCTGTTTATTGTGGTGACAAGGTTTAGGTCCCTAGAGCGTGCAGGTTCATAGGTAGGTACTAGGCTATCTGCCCAAGGGCATTTATAAGCCTAGCCAGAATGTGTTGGCTTTCGCTTCCCTTTTAAATTAGTTTCCTGGGCCTCTGTCTATCAGGGCCACTGAAGTGATCCCAGGGGTAAATTTATGATTTCTCATCCACTCGTCAAGATTCCTCTTGAAGAGAGTCAATGAGGGGCTCTGCCTAACATAAACTGGAATTCTATTCCAGAGCGAGGGAAGTCTCTGGGACAGGAATCTATCCCTCCAGCACATCCTGTTTATTGCTGTGCTGAGGTTTAATACACTGGAGCATGTGGCTCTTAAGAGATTTGGTTTTCTTGAGGTGGAGTATATCCATTAATTCCGGGTTGGACATGGCCTTATACGTCAGGCATAGATCACCTCTGAGCAGGCAGTAAGCAACAGAGTAGAGCTGGAGTTTCTTTAGTCGAGTTGCATAGGGCATCTCTTTGAGGCCCATGATCCTCTTGGTGAGGTACTTCTTACCAGCTGTTGCATGTGCCAATTAAGGTACATACCAAATGGGGCATTGTACTCTTATTATGGGCCTAATGAGTGATGCGTAGAGGGGCACAATGATCTCTCTTGATCTAGAGGTTAACCCTTTCGTGATTAGGTGGGCTACATAGAAGGAATATCTAACCACTTTGGCAATGTGATTATCAAAGGAGAGGTTACTATCTACCTGGGTCCCCAGGTCCCTAATTACATTTTCCGTACCTAGTGGATTACCACCTGTGTGGTAATTCGTGGGCACTTTGTTTTTTCCAAAGGGGATGACTATGCATTTTTTGGCATTTAGCTTGAGGCCATGGTTTTGACACCAGGTATCTGTCTCTGTAAGACCCTTCTGGAGGATGTCTGTGTCAGCCGGAGAGTCTATTATGGCCCATCTGCGAACTTGGTCAGCCATAGTCCTCCCGTGCTTGCCTGTACCTCAGAGAAGTATATACCAAACAGGAGGGGTCCCAGGACCGAGCCCTGTGGGACGCCACTTGTGACTGGTTTAGAGTCGGACATAGCACCCGCAACTCTGACCATGTGTGTTCTATCCGTGAGCCAGTTGGCCACCCATCTCATGACATAGGGGTTAATGTTCAAGCTGGTAAGCTTGTCTATGATGCCAGAGTGGGGAATGGTGTCGAAGGCCTTAGCGAGGTCCAGGTAGGCTGTGTGGACTACCTTCCCTTAATCTATGGCCTTGGTAACTGTTTCAAAGAGGTCAACTAGTTTTAGGAGGCAGGATCTGCCTTTAACATAGCCAAATTGGGTAGGGGCCAGTGTCTGGAGGTTCCCAATGTCTCTCTTTATAAGTTCCATGATAATTCGCTCCATAGCTTTGCAGACCAGGCTGGTCAGGCTTATAGGGTGATAGTTCCCAGGTTCTGTTGTGGCACCACCTTTGTGGAGCCGGATGACTGTTGCTGTATGCCATTCTTTGGGTACATAGCCTGTGGTAAGGCTGAATCTGAACAGTGAATTTAGGTGAGGGTTTAGTTCCTTTTGGAGCTCGTGTAAGATGCAGCCTAGGACACCATCCGGTCCCATTGATGCTGTGTTCTATAGCTTTGGAGAGGGCTGTTTTTACCTGCATGTCCGTGATGTCTGGGGTTCTGCATTCTTCTGGGATGGACACTGGCCCTTTTGGGGGTGGGGGGGTGACGTGTGCACTGAACTTGTCCACCAGGATATTGGCAATGTCAGTTGGTTCAGTGTTTTTTGCCATTTTGCAGTAGCTCAGAGCATATCTTAGAGTTACCACCTAAATTTTTGATATAGCTAAAGAAGGTTTTGTGGTTATCTTTAGATTCCGTGGCAATTTTTCTTTCGAAACTGGCCTTGGATGATTTTATGAGGGATCGTAGTTTCTTGCTAATATTGATCAGTGATGCCTTTCCTTTTTGGAGTTTTGCTCTGTCATGTAGTTGTTTCCCCCTCTTGTTGTATAGCTTATTTATGGCCAGGGACCACCAGACTGATTTCCTCCTTTTGGAGGAGTGAGTCTTGGTTTTACTTGGGATGGCTCGATCCATGCATCCATGTAGATGCTCACAGAATGCACTTGTAAAGGATTCTGTGGTTGGATAGCATTATCCTTTAGCAAGGGGGCTTTGAAACTTTCCACTTCGGTCTTGAGAAGTGTGAAGTTTGCTTTTGAAAATTTTTTTCACAGTGGTTTTCTTGACTGGGGGTGGGGTCGGGATGTGGATGTCAAGTGTGATTACTTTATGATCTGATCTTACCAGTGAGGGGTTTACCTCTGGTGTGGAACACTGATCCCCCATGTTGGTGATTATCAGGTCCAGTATGTTGTCACCTCTAGTGGGCGTGGTGACCAGCTGTTCCAGGGCGTTTGAGTTTATAAACTCTAGGAAGCATTGGGCAAAGGAGTTTGTACTTGAGTAATTCTCCCAGTCAGTGTTTGGGTAGTTGAAATCTCCTAATATCATGGCGTTTGGTACGACCTTTATATTTTCCAGTGTTCTCAGGAATGCTGAGTGAGGGTCCTGAGACAAGGTAGGTGATCTGTAGCAGGCTACGATCTGATAAGCAGCTTTGCTCACTGTTATTTGCACTTGTATGGTCTCCAAGACCTAGTGCTGTGCCACTAACCTGGAGGTGTGGGTATCCTTTATGAAAATGGATACACCCCCTCCTTTTGTATTTCGGTCCGGGTTTTTGGGTTAGCTCTGAGGGATTGGGATTTCTTTAAGTGGAGCATGTCCAACAGCTCTGTGTTTGACATAGCTTTGTATGTTAGGCAGAGATCACCTCTGAGTAGGCGATATGCGACAGAGTAAAGCTGGAGTGTTTTGAGACTGTCTGTGTAGGGCATGTATTTAAGGCCAGTAATCCTCTTTCTGAGGTATTTCTGTATTTCCAGTTGTACATGTTGTGTGAGTTCATACCAAAAGGGGCGTTGTACTCTGTAATAGATCTAATGAGTGATGAGTAGAAGGGAACAATGACCTCTTTTTTTCTGCATGAGAAACCTTTTGTGATGAGGTGTGCCATATAGAAGGATTTCCTGACTACTGTGGCGATGTGATTATCAAAGGAGGGACTACTGTCCACCTGTGTCCCAAGGTCTCATCACACTTTCGGTATTAAGTATGCTACCGCCTATGTTGTAGTTCATGGGTACAGAGTTTTTACCAAAGGGGATGACAATGCACTTTTTGGCATTAAGCTTGAGGCCATGGCTTTGACACCAGGCATCTGTCTCAGTGAGGCCCTTTTGTAGGATGTCCACATCGTTAGTAGTTTAGATTATGGCTCCTAGTTTGCAGTCATCTGGGAACTTCATTAGCCAAAGACCTTCTGTGTTAGGCTGTACTTCAGGGAAGTAGATACCAAACAGGACAGAACACAGGACTGGACCCTGTGGTACTCCACTTGTCACTGGTCTGAAGTCGGATTTGGAGTCTTCTGCTTTCACAGTGTGGGTTCTGTCAGTGAGCCAGTTGGCAACCCATCTTGTGACATAGGGATTTATAGCTAGTTTAGTGAGTTTGTCTATAATTCCAGAGTGGGGGATGGTGTCAAATGCCTTGGCAAGATCTAGATAGGCTGTGTGAGCCACCTTACCCTTGTCTATGGCTTTGGTGACTGCTTCAAAGAAGTCTGTCAGGTTTAGGAGACATGATCTGCCTTTTACAAACCCGAACTGGTTGTGGTCCAGAGTTTGGAGATTACCAATGTCTTTGTTTATAAGTTCCATGATGATACGTTCCGTGGCCTTGCAGACCAGATTCATCAGGCTAATGGGGCGCTGGTTCCCGGGGTCCATGGTGGCTCCCCCCTTGTGTAGTGGGATAACAGTTGCTGTGCGCCATTCAGCAGGCACAAAGCCTGAGGTGAGGCTATGATTGAACATGGTACTTAGGTGTGGTGCCAGTTCGTTCTGTAGTTCGTGTAGAACACAGCCTAGGATGTTGTCTGGTCCTGTGGATGCTGTGTTCCTGGCTTTGGAGATGTGTTTTTTACCTGTGCAGCCGTGATGACAGCAACTTTGCATTCTTCCGGTATAGAGATGGGCTCTTTCATGGGTGAGAGGGGGTTAAAGTTAGCACTGATCCTATCTGCCAGGATGTTGGCAGTATCAGTTGGGTCTGTATATTTAGTGCCATTGTGCTGTAACTCAGAGCAGATCTGAGTGTTGACATTGAGATTCTTGACATAGCTATAGAATGCTTTGTGGATGTCTTTAGAATCAGTGGCGATTTTGTTTTTGTAACTAGCTTTGGTGGATTTTATCAGGGATCGCAACTTCTTACTGAGGTTGACCAGGGAGCTCTTCCACTCATGAGATTTTACCCTCTTTTGCAACAGTTTCTTCCTTCTGTTGTACAGTTTTTTTATGGCAGGGGACCACCAGATTGGCTTCCTTTTCTTGGAGGATAGCTTCTTGGTTCTGTTTGGGATAGCACGATCCATGCACTCATGTAAGTGCTTATAAAGTGCAATTGTGTAGGATTCAGTAGTCGTAACGGTATTGTCCATCTGCATGCGTGTCCTGAAGTTCACCACTTCTGTCGTAAGAAGCATGAAGTTGGCTTTGCAAAAAATTTTTAACATGGTTTCCTTAATGGGGGGTGGGGTCAGAATGTGGATATGTAGGGTAATTAGCTTATGGTCAGATCGGACCAATGAGGCATTGACTTCAGGTGTGGAACTCCGGTCACTCAGGACAAACCAAACCCCGTAACCAACACAACCACAAAGTGAGCTAAATGCTACTCATTGCCAGAAGTCGCAGCCTCCAAATGCACACACTCGAGGCACTTCTCAGTATGGAGAATATTTATATCTGTGCAGTAACAGAAACCTAGTTCAACGCTCCAGAGAGCACACCAGCACTACCAGGATACTACTCATTCCATACCTTCCAGCATCAGAACCTGGATCATAGCACATAGGGTGGGGATGTATCCATATTCATCAAGGATTCCTACACCTCTCTTTACATCCTCTCTACAGGATATGTACCCATAGAATGTTGCACAGCCACGTTCTTCCCACTCCACAGGGGTGTGGCCACAAAAGACCTGTCTGTTGGGCAGAGATCGCCTGAGAAGACGGTATGCAACAGAGTACAGATTGAGTTAACTTCAGTCTTGTTGCATGGGGCAACTGTTTGAGGCCAGTAATCCTCTTGTTGAGGTACTTCAGTGGTCCTTCCAGCTGTTGAAGGTGCCTAGTCAGATTCATAGCAAGTGTGCCGTGATACTCTCTGATGGGTCTGATGACTGATGAGTAGAGGGAACCTCCTTTGACCTACCTGCAAAAACCTTGGCAATTTGTGGGAACAAATAGCATGATTTTTTAACCACTTTGTGAATGTGTTTCTGGAAGTAGAGATGACTATCCATGTGTCCGTAGATCCCTTATTATTACCTCCATATTTAGGGTGTTGGCACCTATGTCGTATTTGTATGACTGTAGCTCGAGACCATAATTTTGACACCACATCTGTCTGAGACCCTTTTTAAGGATGTCTCTGTTGTCCCAAACATCGATTATGACAACCTTTTTGCAGTCGTCCATAAACTTTGCTAACCATAGCCCTTGTGTGTTTGACTGTATTTCTGAAAAGTATACACCAGACAGGAGGGGTCCCAGGACTGCGCCATGGGGAACAGCGGCTGTTACCAGCTTACAGTCCAACAGGGGGATCACAATTCTTACCTTGTGGGATCTATCTGTGCCTCAGTTGGCAATCCATCAGATGACATACGAGTTTATGCACAGGTTGTTGATTTTGTGGATACGACCTGTGTGTGGGATGTTGGAAAAGTGCTTTTCAAGGTCTATGTAGGCCGTGTGTAGCTCATTTCATTGATGTATGTCCTGGGTAACTGCCTTGAAAACTGTCTAGCATGTTTAGGAACCATGATCTGCCCCTGACCAAACCAAAATGGGTAGGGTTGGGTGTTTGTAGGCTCCCAATAGCTCTGTTTATGAGTTCCATAATAATGGACTCCATGGCCTTGCAGATCAGGCTTATTAGGCTTATAAGACTATAGTTCCCATGGTCTGTTATGCACCAACACTTGTGGAGTCTGCCAAACGTTGCTGTAACCCATTCAACAGTTTCATATCCTGTACAGCGGGTGAGTCTCAACAGTCTGTTCAGGTGCAGGGTCTGTTTGTTTTGGAGTTCACATATGACACAGCCAGGGAAACCATGTCATCCTACAGACACCGTGTTTTTAGGTTTGGATAGAGCTGTTTAACCATTGTATATGTGATTTCTGGGTTTTCACAATATCCAGGTATGGTAATGGGCCCTTTTGTCAGTGAGAGGGGGGTAAATATGTATGAACCTGTCTGACAAGATGTTGGCAATGTCAATCATGTACATGTATTCATTTACACTTTGCACTGACTCAGAACATATATGAGTTTACATTGATATTTATGACATAGCGAAAGAAAGCTTCATGGTTCTCTATGGCCTCTTTGGCAATATTTTTGCCAGAACATGGCTTGGATAATGTTAGAAGTGCTCATTGTTTCTTGATGATACTGCTCAGAGATTTATTGATCTTCTTTGGATTTTCACTTTCTTTGAACAACTTAAGTACTTGTAATACATAGTTTGATTATGACAGAGATCCAATATATTATATGGGTCTGTTTTCAGATCACTGTGTGCGCAAGGCAGGATTGGTGAATAGTGACAAGTGTCTGGAGTAAGAACTACAACTTCCAGATATGTGTGGCCCACTGCTGTACTCAGACATGGCCTGTGTGTATGAGCATGCCCAGTATGACCTTTCAGTATGTTGCTGACTGAAATTTGGTAAATTTGTTTAATTGTGTGAGCATGCCCACTATGGGCATATATACTATATGTGTGTGAAAAATCAAGTTGGTTTTTACTTCAGGTCTCACCTTTGTGTTGTACATCAACAGGAAGCACGCTGTGCCTGCAGAGCTTCCATGAGTCAATTTGCATAGACTTATCAACATTTCTACATACTGGGGGAACAGCTATTATTTGTATATTTCTACCCGGGGGGGGCACACCTGATTGTTACTGTGGATGTACATAGGATGAGGGGTACACCTGACACTTATACACATCTGCTGGCATGCACTGCTATGTCAGGTACTCCATTTCAGTCTGTACTGTTGCCTATCGTACTGGCTTGAGGCATACCACTGTACTACAGACCTTAGCTTCCAATTACACGCATATTAGTTTGTGACTTCATAGCCTACCCAACCCACATCACACTGCCTGGCCTGCTGTTATCTGTCTGCATAGGCCTGGGGGGAGGTTACTCATATGTCTCTTCAGAGGGCATGATACAGCATTTGTTTGTGTTTGCGTTTGTCTACAATTGTCCTGCTGGCTGTGACTGTTAGGTATGTGGCCCCCCCCCCTCAACTGTTATGTGTGAGTGACTTAAGTTGTGTCTGTGCCAGTGAAATGCTGTCATGGCTTAGTGGTTCAGTATTGTGACTATAGTGCACAGTATCCTGAGTTCGAGCCCTGTCACTGTTTTTTTTTTCCTGCTGAGCAGATGTGACTGGTTAAGGAACAGTAAAGCAGGTGTGAGCGTGTTTACCCGACTTTGCTCGACATTGCTCAACGTTGCCTGATGTTGCGCTGGTTAGCGCAGTGCGCAGCTATGCGCAATTGTATTTAAATATGCTCAATATTGGTAAAATGTGCTTAGCAGTGCTTTATATTGCTTAAAATTGGGCACTCATGCCTCAGGTGGTGCCGCAGGGCTGCCTATGTCAGATGCACATAGCACACTCCCTATACATGTTTGAAAACAGGTAGTGTCAAATTAGGCATCCCTTTTACTGTATGTGTGAGTCAGAGAGAGGTGTAATTTCCAGGGTTCCTACTGAGTCAGTGTATGTGCTATACATTGCCTCTTTGCCTTGCCTCTTTGCCAAGGCCAGGGCATACTGGGCACGCCTCCTTCTGCCTATTGAGGCAGGCTCAGGTTGTTCCTCCTCAGTCACGCTGTGCCTGTGCAGGCCTTGGCAATGATGGGGGGCTGTTTGGCCCTGCCCCATGCTGTTCCCGCAGGATCATATTGTGTAGCATGGCACATACCATAACAATTTGGGTACATGTAGTTGGTGAGTACTGCAAGGCTCCAGCAGATGTGTCCAGGCACCGGAACCGGAACTTGAGCATCCCAAACACACTCTCAGTTATGTTTCTTGTTTGTGCGTGTGCCTCAGTATGGAGTTCTTGTTCAGGTGTGTGTGCATTTCTGATGGGTGTCATCAACCACGGCTCCGGTGCATATCCAGCATCCCCCACTAGGTGACCATGAGGGATGTCCCCATTGGCAAATCTCTGGTACAGCTGCGTCAGATGCCAGATGTGGGAATCATGATAACTTCCAGGGCAGCCAGCACACACATTCATTATTATGCCCTGGACATCGCACATGACCTGGCAGTTGATGGAGGGGAAGCCCTTGCGGTTGATGTAGACCCTACCCCGCTCACCGGGTGGTGCTTTGATGCATATGTGCGTGCAGTCTATTGCACCCACTACCTCAGGGTATTCTGCTATTTGGTGGAAAAGACGCATATTGCTGGCCAATGCCTCACGGGAAATGGAGAAATATACGTGGTCACCGACATGTGCTGAAATGGCATCCAGGAACAGGTGGAGTACTCTGGATGCTGATGCCTGTGAAATCCCCATAATATCACCAATTGGTCTTTGGAAAGTACCTGCAGCTAGTATTCTTATGCCAACACATACCTTGGTATCCACTGGGATGGGTTCCCCTCTGTTGGTTCTGTGTGTGAGGTGTGGCCAGCACAGCTCAACAATTTGCTGTGGAAGGTCTCTGTCCACCCTGTAGCGTTCCACTATCTCCAACTCCTGTAGCCCCTGGTAGGTTACCCTGGGTTTGTACACTCTTCTCCGTCTCCTCACTGAGGGTTGCTCAACAGCATTCACAACATCACCACCCTCAGCACCTTGCACGTGTTGGTTTATGATAGCAAGAGCAGCCCCTAACATTTTGTCTGACTTAAGCTTTTTAAGCTTTCCCTGTTTGTATACTGCAGTGTTGCAGAGTTCTTGGGAAAACAGGGGGGAATGCTGTTTGCAGAGTTTAAAGTGCTGGGCTAGTCTGCTGCCTGTGTAATTGGCTGATTCTGATATATTTTACCTGGCAGCTCTGCTTGTTTTCCTTCGTTAACTTCCTACTACTTCTTTTCGCCTTTCTGTTTCCGCCCGGGGCAGCGCCGCGCAAACAAGCGCAAACATGCGCGCACACGAGCACACACTAGCGCACATGCTGTGTGCATGTTTGCAAGAAATTTCTGATCTTTTAACAGTGTGCACCTTTGGTTTCAGGTTTTCAAATAGGACAACTGTAGGCACGCCTCTTGCAATCCTGAGCAACTCGGGGCAAACACAAGCCACTGTGCTCCAATTAGCTTATAGTCTTTCTGACAAACCCCCCCATGATGTCACCTATATTCTACTCTACTACTCACCTACTCCTACACTCTTGGGACATGGCTCCCATGCTTGGGAAAATTGGGATTCACTATCCTTTTCCTCATTTGCATAAGATTGCCTACTAATCCATGGTTACATCTCTCACACTGAGCTTTCCCCCCTTAGCAACCACTACTCAGTGGCCACGTTGTCTTCAGCCTGCCATTCACCTGCATGGCAGAATAAGCTTTTTAGTGAAAATGCCTATTTTTAGCTATTTTAAAATAATTTTCTTGTTTTTTAAAGCACTGCACGTTTGCGCGTTGCTCCACTATGCTTAAACATCGGAAATCGGGGAAAAAAAAGTTAGATTTTTATATTTATAAACATTTATAAATGCCAATGGCCTTATATTTGGCCATTGGCATGCTTCCTCAACTGTATGCATCCTGTATTTGGAGCTGTCATAGCTCCATTTAGCTATTTGCAGAACGGTACTTTGTTACCAACGGAGTATGTTTCTGCAGATAACACTAATCTTCCACGGACAGGTTAGTGTTTCCTGGATTGCAAATTTACCTCACTTGCATAGCTTTCAGCAGCAAATGAGGTAATTTGCATACCATGATGCTGTCCGTGCAAGAGTAGCTTTAGCAGCTCTCATGCACACCCTTGCCGGCTGTTCCTGGATCGCACGGCAGACATATTGCCTGTTTGATGTCTTACACTACTCTACAACTCTGTGCAAGCTTTCGTAAATCCGGCCCACTACCTTTTATTGTGTAGCCATAAAGTGATTTAATTTCAGCTATTTTTCTGCAAGTAACCTCCTGTATTCCAGTTTCCACTATTAAAATATCTACATTTTAAACAGTTACAATAGTGTGTACGTTTCTGTTTTATTCCAGTAGGACACTGGTTACATTTCAAACAGCACTTTGCAAATACCTTTTCAACACACACTTCTGTACTAGTAGTTACAAATGACATACAGTTATAATACATTTGTAACACAGACATCTTATAGAAATCCTGTTGATATTTACAGATGACATAGTTATTTACAAAATTCCAGATATCTGTGCTGGCAGAATCCCCCTTTGTCACAGAAGTATTTAGGATTATGGATTAAATATGATTCTGGTGTGGCAGCTAAGGATATGTACGAAGTGACTAAAAAGATAATACAAAAACTGAGAAAATGGTAGCGTTGTTAAATGGATATGGATAGTAAGATACAAGCAGTTCAAATGCTTATCTGATGTTGTCCATTTTATTCTTACTCACGATTTGGTCTTAGGATCCGACCATTTGAAAAGAATGATGCTTCAAGTCTCAAGCTCCTCCGATGCCCTGCATCAGCCCTAACTCTTTAGATCTTGTTTACTGCCTTCTTGGTTGGATGTTATTGCGATAGTCTCGAGCTTCCTTGACAGATGCATTTAATATTTTTGGCTATTTCGTCTAGTTTTCCTTCCTGTACTTACTGTTCTTCTGTTCAACTTCCCCTCCTGACCTTAGCATTTAAGTGGGGTAGTTTTCTTCTTCCCCTTTCTGCCCATCTCCCATACAGCCATTGGCTCACATCCTTATTTCTCCTCTCCTACCTTCCGTATATGTATGTAGATTTTATATATATGTGGGGGGCACTTCAAAGGAAGATTTGTCAAAGGCATGTGATCCCCAATAGAGACCAAGTTGCACATCAACATTCTAGATATGAGAGCAGTTGTTCTGACGTTGCAAACCTTCCAAGACTGCCTACCTCTGGGAATGATAGCAATTCACTCAGACAACATGTCAGTAGTCTGGTATATCAACAAACAGGGGGGAAACTGGTCATACCCATTATGCAGGGAGGCCATGATAGTGTGGGAATGGGTGAGCTCTTCAAACCACTCTCTTATTGCAAAGCACATTCCCTGGGAGACCAACGTTCTAGTGGACAGACTCAGCAAATCTATTTTGACTCCATGAGTGGTCCCTAAATCAATCCATAGCAAACCAAATCGTCCTGTGTGGGGCTAAACTTGCTGTGACCTTTATGCATCTGCCCTAAACACCAAATGCAACAGGTACTTCGCACTGATCCACCCAAAGGGGGAGTCGACTAGGGATGCTGTAATTCACGACTGGCCTCCGGGTCTGCTCTACCCTGAAAGTTCTTTTGAAAGCCAGCAGGTTAAAGAGAACTCTAATCCTCATTGTGCCTTTCTAGCCTCGTCAGGTATGGTTCCCTTTTCTTCGGTCACATGCTAAATATCAACCATGGATACTGGATCCCAGACAAGATCTGATTTTCCACCTGTCATAATTCCATTCATCCAACTTCAGATCCCTAAGATTAACTGCTTGGTTTCTCCACTTCCAGTGATTCTAAGAAAGTCCAGGCTGGCTGCCCGATACGGGAGATCATACTTGCTTCCCAGAACCCTTCGACCAAAAGGGTGTACAATAGCAAATGGAAGAGATTTTTGGTGTGGGCATTGAACCAGAACATTTACTCCTTTTTGGCTTCTGTCTCAGCTTTTCTCATTTTCTTAAGTTCTCTTTTTAAAGAGAGAGACAGTTTTTCAACAATTAAGTTACAACTGGCAGCGATTCAAAATTTTCATCTCACAAATAATTC
The DNA here is from genome assembly GCF_019279795.1 of Protopterus annectens. NCBI lineage: Eukaryota > Metazoa > Chordata > Ceratodontiformes > Protopteridae > Protopterus > Protopterus annectens. Next base: position 261,315,308 of record NC_056728.1, read on the forward strand.
AGATGCACTAACTCCCATTTCAGTATCCAAACTATGCAAAGCCTTTAGGAAAATATTTTTTCTACTCGGGCCCCTGATTAAAAGATTCTTCCCCTCCTTGGCATCTGACTTTCATCCTGTAAGGTCTTACTCAAAGACCCTTTGAACTGGCTACTTCAGCCAAGAGGGTATCGGAATTACAGGTCTTATCATCTAAACCACCATGTATTATCTTTTTCAAAGACGAAGTTTCTTTTAGGATGAATCCTTTTATGCCTAAAGCGGCCACAAAGCAAACAAATCAGTCCATTCATCTTCCAATCTTTTTTCTTAACCATTCCAACAAGGGTGAATGTATGCTTCACCTACTTGCTATTCATAGACAGTTGCATTTCTATCTGCACAGGACAAAGGAACATAGAAAGTATGAACAGCTGTTCATATCTTTCACCCAGCCAGTTAGCCCAAGCAATTTTAAAAGTAACCTTGGCTAAATGGATTACAAATTGTATCTGTACAATTTATTCCTTGTAAGTATTGCAGTTGCCACGTCCACCGACAGCACATTCCTCCAGTTCAGTGACGACTTCAGCATTCTCCGCTACAACGTCTGTTGATGAAGTTTTGTGCTGCAGTAACCTAATCAAAATCTCATACTTTTGTCTTGCATTATAAATTGGCTATAATATCCAGAAACATAGCGTCCTTTGGTTCCGCAGTGCTCAGGCATATCCTTTCATAGGGGCTCCCCAGGGATTCAGTAGCTGGGGACTCTGACCCAGTCATGAGGAGGAATGAAATGAACAGCAGATTTAGCAGTTACATACTTTCCATAACTTGGCATGTATTTTGTCCCATTTCATTATTCCTCACATCCCGGCCGACCTTCCCCCTTCCAGGAAGTCTAGAGGTGCCTGCAGGAATTAGAACTCCATAGCCTTTCTAGTTTGAGTTCCAGATTAGGGTGAGGCTAGTGTGTTTTACGTGTGTGTGTGTGTGTGTGTGTGTGTGTGTGTGTGTGTGTGTGTGTGTGTATACATACAGTGGATATAAAAAGTGTACATGCCCCTGTTAAAATGCCAGGTTTTTGTGATATAAAAAATGAGACCACAATAAATCATTTCAAAACTTTTCCCACCTTTAATGTGACCTGTAACCTGTACAATTCAATTAAAAAACAAACAAATCTGTTAGAGGAAAAAATAAAAAATGTACAATAAGCTTGTTGCATAAGTGTGCACACCCTTAAACTAATACTTTGAAGCACCTTTTGATTTAATTACAGCAGTCAGTGTTCTTGGGTACACACCTGCCATCAATTAAAGAGACTCTGATTAACACCAAATAAGGTCAGCTGTCCTAGTAAGATTTTCCTGACATTTACTCACTTGCCTGCTACAGCAAAAGCCATGGTTCGCATAGTTTACAAAGCATCAAAGGGATCTCATTGTTGAAAGGTATCAATCAGGAGAAGGGTACAAAAACATTTACACAGCATTGGATATAACATGGAACACAGTGAAGACACTCATCAAAAAGTGGAGGAAATATGGGACAACAGTGAAGTTGCAAAGAACTGGACATCCCTCCAGAATTGATGAAAAGACCAGACGAAAACTGGTCAGAGAGGCTGCCAGGAGACCTACAGCAACACTGAAGGAGCTGCAGGAAGTTCTGGCAAGTATTGGTTGTGTACTACATGTGACAACAATCTCCCATATTCTCCATATGTCTGGACTATGAGGTAGGGTTGCAAGACGGAAGCCTTCTCTTACACAGAAAAACTTCCAGGCCCTGCTAAAATTTGCAAAACAATGCATCAAGACTCCCAAAAGTATGTGGGAGAATGTGTTATGGTCTGATGACCAAGGTTGAACTTTTTGGGCACAATTCCAAAAGGTAAGTTTGACGGAAAAACAACACTTCACATCACCAAAAGAACACCATCTCAGTGATGAAGCATGGTGGTGGCAGTATTATACTTCGGGATTTCTTTTCTTCAGCTGGAACTAGGGCTTTAGACAAGGTGGAGTCACCAAAAGAACACCATCTCAATGGTGAAGCATGGTGGTGGCAGTATTATACTTCGGGATTTCTTTTCTTCAGCTGGAACTGGGGCTTTAGACAAGGTGGAGGGAATTATGAACAGTTCCAAATACCAGTCACGTTTGGCCCAAAATCTTGAAAGCTGAAGATGAAGAGGAAGTTCACCTTTCAACACGACCTGATCCCAAGCATACATCCAAGCCAACAAAAGAATGGCTTCACAAGAAGAAAATTAAAGATGTTCTTCATGTTTCACTGTTGCAGTCGTCACATTTTGGTTATCCCTGCCAGGGTAGCCCTCGGCCGGCCCGAATACCAGAGGCTTAATATTTCTACGTTGGTTACTGTTACTTCAGGACTTGACGTCAGGTCGTCAGTAGTATAAAGTAAGGCAGCCGACGCCATTACACCAGTCTTTCTGGCCGAGGAGCCCAAAGAAGAAGCAGTTCGCACGAGTGCCGGTCGGCCGCTATGGCCCAGCCAGAGTCCAGACCTAAATCCAGTAGAAAATCTGTGGGGTGACCTGAAGATGGCTGTGCACATGAGATGCCTTCACAATCTGACAGATTTGGAGCACTTTTGTAAGGAAGAGTGGGCAAATATTGCCAAGTCAGAATGTGCCATGCTGATAGACTCCTACCCAAGAAGACTGAATGCTGTAATTAAATCAAAAGGTGCTTCAGTGCTGTAATTAAATCAAAAGGTGCTTCAGCATAGTATTAGTTTAAGGGTGTGCACACACAACAAACTATTAATTTTAGGGTGTGTACACCTATTGTACGTTTTTTATTTTTTATATTTTTTCCCCTAACAAATTAGTTTTTCAATTGAATTCTACAGGTTATAGGTCACATTAAAGGTGGGAAAAGTTTTGAAATGATTTATTGTGATCTCATTTCTTTATATCACAAAAACCTGGCATTTTAACAGAGGTGTGTAAACTTTTTATATCCACTGTACCTGTGCGTCATTTTATATTTCAGAGATGTCTAGTCCTGTATAAAATGCCCTGCACATGTGCTTCTTTAAATTGAGACAGCACCCACATACTTAAGTTTTGTGTATGTTGTGTCTCATGATAGATAATTTTCAGCATAATCCATGGTAACAATAACTTTCTTCCTTCTACTGTACAAGAAACTATCTGTTTAATAAGGCCATCATCACTTTTATCAAAATGTAAGTTAACTGTTACAAAGCATCTTTGAACTGTGTGTGCTGTCTTTAAGTCCATAGATATCTGCCAAAAATATTTGTAAAGCAGGTGTTTAGAGTTTCCAGAGTTTGTGATTCAGTTATATGCTGATGTTAGGATACCACAGATACTTTTCATGTGGAAAAGAAAAGGAACTTGGTCTGGAGTTGGGGCACTCTAAAGCTTCAGTGAAGCATTTGAAAAGATACCCTCATTCCAAATATATTGCACCATCTTTTGCATTTCTGACCCAAAAAGAAATCAGAAAAGAGCAGTACATAAATATATAGACCAGTCCCTATAGGCTGACATGGCTCATTTCCAACATAATTCTGTGTATCTAAAGAAGATACTGGCTAACTTCTGAGGGTTATGGATAATTCTTGACACAAATAGCCGAATTGCTTGAGAGAGGTTATTGGTGTGAAGTAGTCAGCTTGCGCCAAGCTGTAGGAAGGGCAGGATATATCCTATCATGAATGCTTTGTGTATAAAAGAGATAACAAACCTTTCTGAGTGACTGACCCTGAAAGTAATGAAACCTGAGTCTTCATAACTAAAAGGTTCATAGGTAGGTACTAGGCTATCTGCCTGAGGGCATTCATAAGTCTAGCCAGAGAGTGTCGGCTTTTGCCACCCCATTGATTAATTAACTGATCCTCTGTCAAGCAGAGCCAATGAAGTGATCCCAGGGGTGTATTTTCTGTTACTCATCCACTCGTCAATGTTTCTTTTGAAGAGTGTTAGTGAGGGGCTCTGCCTGATGTAATTTGGAATTTTGTGACAGGAATCTATCCCTCCAGCATGTTCTATTTATTGTTATGGCGAGGTATAGCTCACTAGACTGCGTGGCTCGCAGTGACTTGGATTTCTTTAGGTGGAGCATGCCCATCAGTTCTGAGTTGGACATGGCTTTGTAAGTCAGGCAGAGATCACCTCTGAGCAAGCGATATGCCACTGAGTACAGCCGGAGTTTTTTTCAGTTGGGCTGCATAGGACATATGTTTGAGACCAGTAATCCTCTTGGTGAGGTACCTTTGTGGTCTTTCCAGCTGTTGGAAGTGTCTTGTGAGGTACATCCCAAATGGGGCATTGTACTCTATGATGGGTCTAATGAGTGACGAGTAGAGGGGCACTGTAACCTCTTTATTTCTAGATGCAAACCCTTTAGTAATTAGATGAGTCACATAGAAGGATTTCCTAACTACTTTGGTAATATGATTGTCAAAGGAGAGATTACTATCTACCTGGGTCCCCATATCTCTTATTACCCCTTCTGTATTAAGGGAGCTGCCACCTATGTGGTAATTCGTGGGTGTTTTGTTTTTCCCATACGGGATGACTATGCATTTTTTGGCATTTAGCTTGAGGCCATGACTTTGACACCAGGTGTCTGTCTCAGTAAGGCCCTTTTGGAGGATGTCCGTGTCAGCCGGAGAGTCAATTATGGCTCCCAGTTTGCAGTCATTGGCGAACTTGGTTAGCCATAGTCCTCCTGTGTTTGCCTGTACTTCTGAGAAGTATATGCCGAACAGTAGGGGTCCCAGGACTGAGCCTTGCGGGACACCACTTGTGACTGGTTTAGAGTCGGACCTGGAGCCCTCTATTCTTACCATGTGAGTTCTGTCTGTAAGCTAGTTGGCAACCCATCTCATGACATAGGGATTTATGTTCAGGCTGGTGAATTTTTATGTAATACCCGAGTGGGGAATGGTGTTGAAAGCCTTGGCGAGGTCAAGGTAGGCTGTGTGAACCACCTTTCCCTCGTCTATGGCCTTGGTGACTGTCTCGAAGAAGTCAACCAGGTTTAGTAGGCATGATCTGCCCTTAACAAAGCCGAACTGGGTCGGATCAAGTGTTTGGAGGTTCCCAGTGTCTTTGTTAATGAGTTCCATGATGATGCGCTCCATTGCCTTGCAGACCAGGCTAGTCAGGCTTATGGGGCGATAGTTACCAGGGTCAGTTTTGGCCCCTCCTTTGTGGAGAGGAATAACCATTGCTGTGGGCCATTCTATGGGCATGTAGCCTCTCCATAGGCTACATGCCCATTCTATGGGCATGTAGCCTATGGAGAGGCTGAGGTTGAACAGCGTGTTTAGGTGGGGGGTTAGTTTGTTCTGTAGTTTGTGCAAGACGCAGCCTGGGACACCATCTGGTCCCATTGACACTGTGTTTTTGGCTTTTGAAAGGCTGTTTTCACCTGTGCATCTGTGATTTTTGGGACACTACACTTTTCCAGTATTGTTGTGGGCCCTTTTGGAGGTGAGAGGGGGGTGAAGTTTGTACTAAATCTATCTGCCAGCTTGTTGGCAATATCATTAGGTTCAGTATATTTTGTGCTATTTTGCACTAGTTCAGTGCATATCTGCGAGTTGCCACTTAGATTCTTAACAGCTAAAGAAGGCTTTGTGGTTATCTTTTGAATCTTTGTCTATTTTTCTTTCGAAGTTAGCCTTGGATGATTTCATGAGGGACCTCAGTTTCTTACTGATACTGATCAGGGATATCTTTCCTTCTTGGGATTTGCTTTTTTTCTGAACTAGTTTCCTCCTCCTGTTGTATAGCCTGTTTATTGCAGGGGTCCACCAAACTGGTTTCCTTCTCTTAGAGAAGTGAGTCTTGGTTTTGCTAGGGATGGCACGATCCATGCATCCTTGTAGGTGCTCCTAGAGTGCATTTGTAAAGGATTCTGCATCTTGGGCAGCGTTATCCTTTAGCATGGGGGCTGTGAAACTTACCACCTCTGTCTTAAGTAAGATGAAGTTTGCTTTAGAAAAGTTTTTTACTGTGGTTTCCTTAGTTGGGGGTGGTGGTGGGGTGTGGACATCCAGAGTGATTAGTTTTATGGTCTGATCTAACCAGTGATGGGTTGACCTCCGGTGTGGAATACCTGCTGCCCATGTTGATGATGACCAGGTCCAATATGTTTTCACCTCTGGTAGGGGAGTTTACCAGCTGATCCAGGGCGTTTGAGTTGATGAATTCCAGGAAGCGCTGGGCCTGGGAATCTGTACTCGAGTAGTTTTCCCAGTGAATGGTAGGGTAATTGAAATCGCCCAATATCAGGGTGTTTGGTAGGACCTTCATGTTTTCCATTGTCTCCAGAAAGGTGGAGTGGTGGTCCTGGGTCATGGAGGGTGATCTGTAGCAGGCCACAGTTTGCATTGCAGATTTGCCCGATGTTAGTTGCACATGGATGATCTCAGAGGTATCATGCTGCGCCACTAACCTGGAGGTGTAGGTATCCTTGATGATTATGGATACACCCCCTCCTTTTGTGTTTCGGTCCTTGTTCTGTGGCTGAAACGTGTGGTATGAGATCTTAGCCCGGTAGTGCTGGGGTGCTCTCTGGAGCTTTGAACCAGGTTTCAGTTACTGCACAGATATCGACGTTCTACATACTGAGGAGTGCTTCGAGCACGTGCATTTTGAGATTTAAACTCCTGGCGTTGAGTAGCATAACCCTCAGTTTTTTGTTACTTGTGCTATTTACGGAGGTGGGTTTGACTTTTGAGCCTTGCCTAAAAAAGGCACTATGGGGGCAGCAAGAGCCTTGGCAAGTATTCGAAAGCCTAGGGGTGACAGATGCAAGCAGTCTCTTGCGAAGCAATGCGGCTTGTCGAGCATGTCATCCCAGGCTGACAGACACTGGATCCCCTTTGAATGACACCAGAAGCTTAGCCAATTGTTGAAATTGATCATTATTTTCTTTATACTGAGGAATCATTCTTGGTGAGGGCAGGATGCTATGTAGGGTTAGGGTCATACCAGCCAGGGCTACATGATCAGAGAGCTCTTCCATGTGTCTTTTCATGTAATCCAGGGAGGTACATCTCGAGTCATTCGCACCAACATGAACAATGACAGAGTCATATTTGTACTTGTTCTGGAGTGACCTGAGTGCTTGTGTTATATGGCGGATTCTGGCTCCCGACAGGCAGCTAACAGTAACCTTCTGCTTGTCCAGCCTAGTGAGTGGGACGTCAGTGTGCCTGACTATAGAGCCACCTATTACTAGTATGTTAGGTATGTTATTTCACCTTAAGGGCTGTGATTGTGCGGCACACTGATTTTGTGTTTCATGTGTTGTCTGGTATGTGACGGGAAGTGCAGGTTGTTTGGGTGTCTGCTTTGGAGGTCTCTGATGCTTTTCCTCTGAGTATGATTTTGTGTATTTATGTGTATTTTTTGCCAGTGCTGTTTTAGTAGGTCTGTGTGCGGCTGGAGTTGTGGTGCAAGTGTTAACCTTGTCCTCTTGACTGTCTGTTCCATTCGTGGGTGGAGACAGCTTAGCTTCCAGTTTGGCTTTATAATTGCATCTGTCGCATATGTTAGTGTTTTGTGGTAGGAGGAGAGGGCTGTCTGTGTACATGAGGCAGTTGTAACATTTCCTCAGGATACCCAGATTCACCAGCTGGACTGGAGAGTGCACCTGAAGTTGCCCTTTGGTCATGCCTGAATAGTAGGGTGAGCTGCTTAGTCGCTTGGTTGTTGAGGGGTGAATAAAGAGCCTTGCCCTGCTGGGCAATCAGTGTCAGGGTGTATTAGTGCTTGCTATTTGGTCTGAGCAAGTGCTGGGCTGTAAGATGCTTTTTGAGTGCTTAGGTTGAGAGTTAGACTAGTTTCAAGGGAAAAACTGAAGAGGAGACTTAGTGGAGCCGGGAATAATTTAACCGTAGCTAACCGGCACTGCCCGATGCGCAAAACCGTGCAAACGTGGTTTTATAGTAGGGAAATGAAAGAGATAGAAATTAGTGTAAAATGGCCAATAAACTACTAACTTCTGGGCTGGAACCACTCCTCCAGGAACAGACAGGTTGCTCAAAGCTCCCCTCCCTCACAGGTGAACAGAGAAACTTCCTTCTATCCAAGTAAGGTATGGGCAACTCAGAAACTAGTATCACAGCCCTGAATTCAGAACTAGCCTGAAAACTGGACTATACTAGCTTAGAAAGGCGGGAAACAAGGATTTTTTTTTTTTGAAAAGATAAGGCAAAAACAGTAAAAAATACACTTAAAACAGCTTTAAACAACTGCAAATGATCAGAAAAGGCTGTAGCACTTCAGTGTGTAGCCTACAACAGTTAAACAAATTATTTCAACAAAAAACGTTTTTAAAAGTGCGTGCAGGCAGTCAAATAAGTACAATATGTGAAAAAAACAAGCTTTTAAATCACAATAAACACTGGAAAATCTGCGTTTAGGCAGAAAACAGTTAAGTACAGCAAGAAAGTACAGAAAACTGATACTTAATCACTCCAAAGGTTAAGGTTAATAAGGTCATAAAATACCCCTCATGGCTTCCATATTTACTTTTGCATGCCAATGATTCAAGTTTAGTTCAGTCTGTAGTTTTGCTTTTGTACTCTGTTGTACGTTGGCTTCATGAAAGGTTATCAAGTCTCTGTTCTCAGTTAAGTGCTTAAATTAATGTCAGTTTTCAGCCCAAAACAGAAGCCTGTCTGTACTTGCCCCTTCTGGTATTTCCTCCAGAACACTAAACTGTACTAAAAGAAGTAAGCTATGCTTTTATTCATGCTGTTTTACGAAATGGTCTCTTAGAATCATATGTTTGATAAAAGCACTGTATCCAGAAGACCTACAAATTCTTGCTAATGTTCCTCTCAGGTGTTCTGATTGGGTACATATGAGAGGCGAGATACTCTTCATCTTATGGGCTAGTGACAGATTCCTAAATAAGCCAGTTTATATCAAATTTTGAATTTCCTTTTCCCATAGAACTTTTGTAATCTCAGTTTCCTGATCCAAATGTAATAGTACCCATGCTAATTCTTCCAGAGGAGGCTTCAGAGGCTGGATCTATTCATGTAGCAAGGCATGTAAGTATGAGACCAGGCAGTAAGTGACAGGATTTGGCAGACCTTCAGCTGTACCTGTTTTCAGGCTTTATTTACCCATTCATATGATGCAACTATTTTTGGAAATGCATTTCTATTTTCAGGTTTGATTTAGACCTCTCCCCCCTTGATTTTCTGAATTTTTCCCAATTGACTCCATTACACCTTTAAAGTACACAGAAAATCAGACTATATAACCAACACACTGGTGGCACCAGTAATTTAAAGAAAAATGACATAATTGTTACATTTCCATTTTTCAGAAACACAAAGGTAGATTTTTTTATATATTGTTTTCAGTATCATTCATTGGAGTCTACAGATTTTCCACAGTATATTTGGTAATATGCTTATATTTTTGCATAACTTTTGTCAGTCTGTTTTTTTTTAAACTTGTGTTTCTGAGTAGTATGCCGTACTGCAAGTGAGTAGAGTTGTGTTGTTATTCAATTTTATTCTAATTATATGGCTAGATTTTTTAGCTGGGTATATTGACTTTTCAAGAGCTTTTTTTAATACACATTTTCAATGTGTGTGGGGTGAGAGGAATGAAACCATGGTTGTTTAATTCTTCTATAGATCCCCTCTATACATCCAACAGTCAGTCCTGTTTCGCTCTGGACCCCTCGTCCTTCAGAGGCAGAGGAGGACAGGGTGGACGCCGGCCCAGAGGCAGAGGGGGACCGAAGAATTTCAGGTCGAGAGAACCCTTTTCTGATCAGCAGCAGCCCTGAAGGGTTACCCGACTGTTCCACTCTGGAGGCAGTCGGGGGGCGCTTCTCAAGGCACCTAGCAGTTTGGGAGTCCATTACAACAGATCGCTGGGTGCTTCGAATCATATCCAGAGGTTACAAAATTTCCTTTCTGTATCCCCCTCCCAGACCCCAGAGCCTCCCTGATGTCCCACGCAATCAAAGGGAGGCAGTAGCCGCAGAAATAAACCAGCTGCTAGAAAAAAGAGCGATCCAGCGCGTCCCCCTAGACCAATCCGGATCGGGCTTTTACTCCAGGTTCTTTCTGGTGCCAAAAAAGATGGGGGACTTAAGGCCAATCCACGACCTGTCCTTTCTAAACCTGTCAGTGGCCAAAGAGAAGTTCCGGATGGTCACCATTCAATCCATTTTCCCACTCTTACAGGAGAATGACTGGATGTGCTCAATAGACCTCAAGGATGCGTACTACCACATTTTGATGGACAGACGATCCAGAAGGTTTCTCCGCTTCCAGCTAGGAGCCAGCCACTACCAGTTCAAGGCCCTTCCCTTTGGTCTCACCACAGCCCCCAGGGTGTTCACCAAAGTTTTGGCAGTTGTAGCGGCCCACCTGAGACTCAGGGAATACAGGTCTTCCCGTACCTGGATGACTGGCTCCTGACCGCCCCCACCAGGCATCTACTATGTTCAGCCAGAAATTACTTCCTTCACTTGGCCTCCCGGCTGGGAATCACAATCAACCTAAAGAAATCTTCTCTTCAACCAACCCAGATCTTAGACTTCATAGGAGCCAGGTTAGACACACACCTTTTGAAAGTCTTCTTAACTCCGGACCGGCTTCGAACTCTGAAGCTCCACGTACTGGCCCTTCTACAATCCTTGGCTCCTCCAACGGAATTGGTTCTGAGGGCTCTAGGTTCCATGACGGCAACTATCAGTTTGCTACCTTTAGCGCCCTTCAACATGAGGATACTACAATGGACCTTGCAGGTTCGTTGGTCCATTCTGCAACATCCACTGAGTTCACCCATTTCCCTCAGCAGGGTTTGCAAGAAATCCCTGCTCTGGTGGATCCAGTCCCCAGACCTCCAGAAAGGGCATCCCTTTTCTATGTCACTACCTCTAGCCACGGTAACCATGGATGCTTCTCGCCTAGGGTGGGTGGGGGGGCACTGTATGGGCAGAACCGTCCAAGGCACGTGGACCCATTCAGAGACCTTGTTGCATATCAGTGTCCTAGAGATGAGAGCGGTGCTTTTGGCGTTGCAAGCACTGCAGGCCCTTCTTCCCTTAGGGACAGTTGCAATTCAGACAGACAACATGTCAGTGGTCTGGTATATCAACAAACAGGGGGGAACCAGATCCTACCCACTTTGTCGAGAGGCCATGAGAGTTTGGGAATGGGTGAACTCCACCAGCCGGTTTCTCATAGCGACGCACATTCCGGGTCGGTCGAACATTTTGGCAGACAGGCTGAGTCGAACCATCCTCTCACCGTACGAGTGGTTTCTGAACCCCAGAATAGTGAAGCAAATCTTCCTCAAGTGAGGTCAACCTTGCTGCGATCTCTTCGCGTCTCTTTCGAACGCAAAGTGCAGCGACTACTTCGCTCTAATTCCCCCACCAGGGGAATCCCCCAGAGACACTCTGGTGCATGTTTGGCCATCCGGTCTACTTTATGCTTATCCCCCTCTTACCCTAATGCTAAAATTTTTGCAGAAAGCCCGTTGGTTGGGGAGCAGAGTGATCTTCATAGCCCCATTCTGGCCTCGTCAAACGTGGTTCCCATGCCTATGGTCTTATCTACTGAATCCTCCATGGATTCTAGATCCACTAGGATTATCAACCCCGAATCTGGACAGCCTCAAGCTCACAGCTTGGTTGATCCAATTCCAGCAATAGCTAGGACTCCCGGTATCTCGTCCTCTGTTAAGGCTATTTTAGTAGCTGCTCATAAACCTTCTACGAGAAAGGTTTATAACAGCAAATGGAAACGCTTTACAATCTGGGCAGAGCATAGAAAATTGGATCCCTTTACAGCTCCGATACCAGCAGTTTTAGAATTTTTGTCAACTTTATTCGACCAAGGTGCTAGCTCTTCTACGGTCAAAGTCCAGTTAGCCGAGATTTCCCATTATCATGTGGGAAGTGATCTCAGTCCCTTAGCGTCTTCCAAATTATGTAAGACTTTCTTAAAAGGCACTTTCCTCTTGAGGCCTCTGGTTAAAGACGCAGTCCCTCCATGGGATTTAACCCTTGTTCTCCAGTCTCTGACGGCCCCCCCGTTTGAACCTGCAGCTTCGGTGGATATAAAATATTTATCTTGGTAGACGGCCTTTCTCATTGCTATCACTTCCGCTGGAAGGGTTTCGGAGCTTCAGGCCCTTTGCGCCAAACCTCCATACTTGGTCTTCCATAAAGATAGAGTTTCCCTCAGGACCAATCCCTCCTTTCTACCCAAAGTTGCTTCTGAGCCCAATATCAATCAATCTATTAATTTACCAGTTTTCTTTCCAAATTATCAAAACGGGTGAATACAAACTACATTCCCTCGACATACACAGGCAATTGAGATTCTACTTGCACAGGACCGCTGAACATAGGAAATCTGATCAACTCTTTGTATCCTTTGCTAAATCCTCTTTGGGCAAACCAGTATCAAAAGTTACATTGTCCAGATGGATTTCCCAATGTATACTTCTTGCATATAAGAGTTCAGGCCGGCCTGAACCTGTAGGAGTCCACGCTCATTCTACCCGATCGATTTCTACTTCTGCTGCCCTTTGCTCCAGAGTGTCCTTGGATGACATTTGTTCAGCAGCCACTTGGGCTTCATCCCATACTTTCATTAACCATTACAAGTTGGATATAATTTCCAGAGGGAGAGCATCCTTCGGCTCTGCAGTGCTCTGGAATATCCTTCCATGAGGACCTCCCAAGTTTGGGTAGCTGTGGACTCTGTCCCACAGGTTGATGAACAAATGAAGTGAACTACTTCAGATAAAGAAGTTATGTACTCGCCATAACATTCCATCTGAGTAGGTAAACTTCATTTGTCAGCATCCAACCCCCCCTCCATCCCCCTAACCTATAGTGTGTCCTAGAAGGATTCCTTGTCCTTTTTCTCCAGGTAACACCAGGTTAGGATGTGCAGGTGATCCTTTGTTTTCTAATATTCTGTGTTACTATAGCAAACTCGATCTGAGGTCAGGGAGGGATGGCAGGGGATTATGGGTAAGGAGGAGGAGCTTGGAGCTCGGATCTTAGCTGTTTAAAGCTGCCGGCTTGGATCCGATATGGATCCGATACCCACAGGTTGCTGACAAATGAAGTTTACCTCCTCAGATGGAACGTTATGGTGAGTACATAACTTCTTTTTTTCGTACACACCAATCCCTCCTTTCTACCCAAGGTGGCATCAGAGGCAGCACTCAATCAGTCTACTCATTTGCCAGTTTTCTTCCCTAATTTCACTAATAAAGGGGAACACATGCTTCATTTATTGGATGTACATAGACAGTTGTGATTCCACCATCACAGAACAAAACCTTTCAGGAAGTCAGATCAATTGTTTGTTTCCTTTTCCAAAGCAAAATTGAGTCCAGCTGTACTGAAAGTTACATTGGCAGGATAGTTGGCTAGCTGTATTTCTCATGTTTATCAGAACAAAGGCTTAAGTTTACCAAAAACCCTGAAAACACATTCAACAAGATCAGTTTCACCTATTCGTCTGGGACAGCAATTGACAATATTTGTGCTGCTGCCACATGGGCCAGTGTTCATACATTGTTGCTGACTAAAAACTGGTTATTTCTTCCATGAAGACTACCCTGCTGACTCTGACCCCACTGGTTGAGGAATGGACAGATACAAAAGTTATGTATTCAGCATAACAATGCATCTGTATTGTCTGTTTCCATCCTTCCTCAACCTCCCTCTTTTCCCCCTTTCATTTCTTGGAAGACCTTCATTTAGACTTCTGGTATGTCGTTTAGAGCACATGTACTGCTATTGTCCCTGCTACAGCTCCAAAATGGTCTGATTCCCTTTATTCTTTGTCTTTTATTTATATACAAACATATTGTAGGCAAACCTGATCTGAGGTAATGTTGGAGTATGGAGAGGATTATGGGCAAGGGGAGGAGCCTGAGCTATGGATCCTAAGTCTGAAAAATGGCCGAAGTCTGATCTGAGGACAGATCTCAAACCCATCAGTTGAGGAAGAACAGAAAAAACACAACTACATCACTATGGTGAGTACATAACGTTTGTTTATGCCACAAAACCCTTTACATGCCAGCGCTCCAGGGTACAGGATGAGGGCAGGGCATTATCTGCAAAATATTGCCAGCCGGCACTATGATGCTACCACATGTTCTTTGATCTACCCACTGACCCCAAACTTAGGTTAGGATTACCTGGGGAGACTAATATGGATTTGATGGACAAGTTGAAGACATGAGAGTAGTTGATGGTCAGCTACATTGAGCTAAAAAAAAAAAAAAGGAAAGAGGAAATTATGTGTATTTTTCATTTGTAACATGACATGGGTACAATGCTGTGCTTTCACACAGCTAAAGTCATAAGGGTTAGCACTGAGTTGCGGAAAAATTCCTGAATATAGATTACCAGTCTTTTATGTATTTTGTCATGGACAACCCTTGTGTTAATGACTTAAAGTTTAATTATGAACTCCCAAAGGGTGACTCGGATATAACCCTCCATGTATTGGCACCAGGTGCTTTGGTTCATATGCCTTCACTGCCATGATATGATATTTTGAATTGTACTTGATTTCTTTTGGGAGAATTGAGTTGACTTTTTGCTAAGTATGACAGGCAGAATAAAGGCCTAGAATATTTCTGTTATTAAATCACAAGTAAAAATCCTGTATATTTTACCAAGCTCTATCTTTCTATGTATATGTACATTATATATATATATATATTTATAATGTGTGTGTGTATTACATACGTTTACATATAGACAGTAGTAAAAATGACCTGGTAGCCCAAAACTCGCAACGAACCTTTATTGCCAAAGTTAAAAACTACGATTAAATGCTTTTTTCATCTACTGACATCCGTAGAACCATTGAATAACTTGTACTATGCAAACAATGAATAAAAACACATAGGCGCAGACACACCCTTCAATTTTGTCCAATAGTAAAACAAGGATCATGCATAACTTCCAGTCAGGTAGCTTACAAAAATATCCAATGAAAATTGAAAATCAAAATTCATACCTCTTGAATAATTATGAAAATATACCCACACATGCTGTCCAATGAATTACTAGAACTACAAAGACCAATCCTGTGCTGGAAAAAGAAAAGTTGACCAATAAAAACAACAGGAAAGTCATACTCTGGAAAAAGTTTTTTACACTCTTGTTTCTGTTTTTTAATTTACTAACAACTAAAATGGGATCATTGAGTCCTGGTGGCATGGTGGCATTTAATTTCAACTGCCACATCCGTTTTTTCCAACCCACAGAAATTAAATTTGACAGAATTGCAGCATGTTAGCGCATGTCTAGCTAGTGCGCTGTTTTTGTTTTTTTTTCTTAATGCTGTAAGCATGCTGATATATTTTTTTATTTAGTGCACTGTTGGTTTTGCCAGTGTAAAAAGCGGTACATGACCTACACCATGCCATATAACCACCCAGACTTGTTTATACAGTTAAATCGGCCATACGCAGCACTTTTATTAATTAAATTAATTAAAAAAAAATCTCTATACTGGCATCAGTGTACCGATACTGATGGCAACAACGACATTTGATAGTTCGTGGAAACCTGTAATGATGAACTTTTTTTGGATTTTCTGAACTCCTTTTGATGATAAAGCAATTCTTGCAGGTAAAAATAGGGAGTTGACTAAAAATCAATTTTAAGTGGTCATCACAATGTAATATTGACCAGTTTTTCTTAAGTATCCCCCTAGTTTCTTTGGAAGCACTAGTAAAATGCAGCACCATGTTACTTTTGAAGTTTGTAACTGGGTTATTAGAAGTCCCCGCATCTTTATCTACTCTATTAAACTGCAGACCATGTTTAATAATTTCTGTGTACAAAAATGTTATTCTTCTTTTCACTTTTGAAATATCCAGAAATAATTTTGTTCAGTAGTTTGGAATTGGATGTTAGTGCCTGTAAATGAGGTCTGTCAGAAATTCTGGCTTGCATACATTTCCATGACATGAGTTTGCTTGTGTTACTCTTACCTGGGCATTACAGCTTGAGGTGTAGGTACTGATATGTTGCTTGCTTGCTTCGTGTAAAAGGGATATGTTTATGTGTGATTGTATTTTGCTTCTTTATTTTCCAAATTTGAAGCATCCTGGAGAAAGAGTGGGATAGAGTTCCCAGAGTGTGTTCCTGATTACTTTCTCTTCAAAGTGTAGTGATCTCAGAGTGAGAATAATAAAGTAAGAAGGGCTTTTTTCCCTTGCAAAAAATAGTTTTGTTCTGTATTCACTTTGCGTTATTTGCCCAAAAACTGTATTGCTTGAGAGTACATGTTTAGAAGGTATGTAAACCTCGGCCATGAATTTTATATTTTTGTTCGGCAGTTGTGGTTTGGGCTGTCAAAAACAGTGCATATCAGAATTCCTGTGACTTAACCCTACTGAAACAGTGTAAAGTTTATTTCCATATCATAGCTAGCCATGGTAAACAAAGCAGATAATATAGCAATAACCCACGCCTGGGTGTGGGTAATGCTGGATTTACCCACGGTTGGTGTGGTTTGGTCACGAGGGCGAAGCCCGAGTGGCCAAACAAAGACAACCGTGGGTAAATCCAGCATTACCCACACCCAGAAGTGGGTCATTGCTATTATACAATGATATTATTTAAGAAAAAAGTACTTACTTTTCTTAAATAATGGCATTGTATAATGCCTCCTTGCTGCCCTTCCGCAGCTGTCTGGTATTCTGCGGCAGTTCTGATGTATTGTGCATGCGTATGTTTACGCAGTACATCCAGAGCTGTGGGTGGAAGCAATGGAGAAAGCAAGACCTTCGTTGCTTTTTACAAACTGTCTCGCTATATGTTAAAGGAGTTTAACATAGCGAGACAGCTTTAAAAAAAGCAACGAAGAAAGGAAGATCTCAGTTACTTTTTTTAAAGCTGTCTCACTATGTTAAACTCCTTTAACATAGCGAGACTGTCTAAACAGCAACGGAGATCTTGCGTTCTCCGTTGCTGTAAAAAAAGACTTGTACTAATGGAAAAAGTCCGGGCGACTGGACCTTTTTCCATTAGTATAAGACTGATTTACAACGTGCACGCTGATTTTTGGAATATTAATGGGGGGGGGGGGGTCATTGTATAATGAAAAGTAATGTAGGCTAAACTTTATTTTTAGTCATGCTTTAACCTTTGCTTGTATTTTCCTGGAATTACATGTATACGTTATATTTGCAAAAAATCCTTTCAGATTAGGTGAATAGTGTGCTCTTTGTTTAAGTATCTAATCCTTTGGTTTTATTCTGGAACAAGAAGGGGATGTTTGTTCAGAAATCGTGTTACTTTTTCTACTATACAAGTATCTAATTAATGCTAGTTCTCGGTTTGTTTTTATCTACACTGAGGTTCTCAGTGTAGATAAAACAAAACTAGGAAATGACCTAGATACATTGAAAAAAATGTGCCTATTTTGTAGTAAAAAAAAAGTTTCTTTAGACTAATGACCTTCATAATATTAAAAAGGTTTAAATAATAATTTAAGCAATGAGCACGTCATCTCATTTTGTGTGATCTTGATGTTAATGTATAGTTTATAAGGTTATGACGGAAAGATTCACCAAGTTAAAGAATGTTTGAAAATGTAATGACAAACGCATTATAAAATATTGAAATATTTTTAAAAGCATGCACAAAAAAAGTTAGCAGTTTATGCTTTTTAGTATTCTGGTTTTCAAATAAAAAATATTTTTTTGATTCCACATAACAGTAGTTTATTCTTTGTCTTGAAATGCTTCATATAATCTCTTTACACACTGAAACAGAAAGGTGTGGTTAATTCTTTCATACCACAGAATGTGTGATGCAAGTACACTTATTATTCCCTTACTTTAGTTGCTTTTATTATGCATGGAGTCTAGTTATGAAGGCATTGCTTGTTGACTGCAGCTTAACAATGAGCACATTTACTCTGGGCCAAGCAAACCCCATTTATACTAATGTAATTAATAAATCAAATATTTCTGTGTGCCTCCTTGGTAACAGTATGAACAATTTGTCTTTATGTTAACATATTTTGAAGTCTACTCACAAAGAAAACTGCCTACAGTAATAGGAGTAGCAGTGTAGTTCTGTCAGTCTGCCTTACTGCTTTTCTTAACTTCTCATTTTATTTTACCTCCATTACTCATTCTCTCCTCTGAAGCATCAGCCACGGAGGTGTGCTGAGAATTCATACTGATTTTCACATTCCAGTTTCTAGAAGTAGCTCATTGGTACGTTATCTGTGACACTTGAGTAACAACTAGGGGTTTCAGGAGTGAGTGTTTATCTATAGGTCTCATATATAGTTTTATAATACTAAAAAGAGAAACTTTTTATAACTACCACGTTAAGAAGCGAACAGAAAAATGTTAAATGTTATGCAAGATTATGTGTGTGTGTGTGTGTGTGTGCGTGCGTGTGTGTGTATATATATATATATATATATATATATATATATATATATATATATATAATTTTTTTTTTTTAATCTGTGTGTGTGTGTATGATGTTTATTTATATATCTTTGTAGGTATATATTTATATATAGGTGTGTGTGTGTGTGTATTTATGTATACCTATGAAGGCATATGTGCGTGTGTGTGTATATACATATATATGTATATACATATATATAACATATATATATATGTAGACACACACACACACATGTATACATATATATATATATATATATACATATATATATATATATATATATATATATATATATATATATATATATAAAACCTGTGTGTATAATGGTTATATATCTGTGTAGGTATGTTTTATATATATATATATGTGTGTGTGTGTGTGTGTGTGTGTACATATATGTATAAAATTATAAAGATAAGAGATGCTTTTTTGTGAAGGAACCATCAAATAATGGAAATTGGCATTGCACTTTTCAGCCGCATGCATAGTTGTTATAGCACACAGTTTTGTTAAGGAGCTTTTTTATCACATATAAACAGTGCATCTTGAAACAGATTCATAAAATAGCATTTTGCACTGTTTGGCCGATGTGTCAGTATTGGACTAGACAAATTCAGATTGTAAAAAAGACAACTTGCAATATTAGCACAAAAGCAAGAGGAGCAGGGCCCATCTTTCTAAACACAGTATTGGAGGAACCGGCATTGGGAAGAAAAAATATTTGATGCTAAAATGCATATATTTGTTCTTTAAGTGTGAAATACAACTTTTTTCATTACACTGTGTGCTGAATTGTCTTCCTTACAAACTGTTCTCTGCTTTACTAGCTGTAAATAATGTGTGACTCATCTGTTTCTCCCTTTGTGTTGTTATTTTTGGTATTCAGCCTCTTCATTTCATATCTTATGTCACATTACATAATTAAAACATTTGTCTCAGTTGCTCCTTCTTATTATACACGGTTTCTAAAGTAACTCTCAAAATGGGACTCTTTGATTAAACTGAGTCTTATTGGTGGAAAACTACAGTTATTACTGCAAAATGATTATTTCAGCATACAGCCAATTCTTTTCAGTTATCTCTGTAAAGACACTAGCCACAGTGTGTAAGATCTTGAAGTTGGTCGCCTTCAGCAGTTGATTCATTTAGAAAGTTGATATTTGGTATTACTTTTTTTCTTATTTAACCAGTTAACTAAAACTTGTGCTGAGGTTTTTGTAAAGTAGTTTCTTGATTGTAAAATTATGGAGTTTGGCAAAATTTGTGTTAAGGCAGGAAAATAGGCAGAGAAGTTGAAGCTGTTAAGGTTGCCCTTTTTTATATGGGCTTGACTGAATGAAATGTTTGTGTGAAAAAAGAATGCTTCAGAAAGTTGGTTTAAGGATGTGGGCATTGCAGTCGAAGTCATGTTACTTAAATTAAGAACTTTGGTGAATAAGAATAGATAACAATGTATTCTAAACTGATGTGTATGTACCATGCACTGCGGCGAGATTGTGCACCAAAGCTGGACAGTTAATTAAATAATTTTCCCCCCTTAGATACTACTGTAGCACACTAGTCCTTAGTGCTTACCCGTTCAAGGAAATACTGCTAGTGAGCTGTAACCTATTAACCACCAGCAAAAAAAAAAAAAAAATGGTTCTGAAAAGCCACCCCTAGTGACAATAATCTTCAACCTAGCATTATGGACAGTTGGACTACCCTTGTTTCTCCTGCCAACCTTGTTGACTTGGGTCTCTTTAAGTAGTGTAGCAATTGTCTCATGTACACGACAGACCTCTACTAATAACTCACTCTAGTACAGAGTGCGAGAGATGTATCTACACCAAGAGTCTTGAATCCATGCTCTCTCATACTCATAACAGTAACATGGAAGAGGTTGTCAACTTACCCACCACTACGTATGTGCATAGTACCATTTCTCTTATACATAGCATGCATCAAACACAAGAAAATCTACATACACTGAGGTTCTTTAAAACTTACCTAAACAAAAGAGACCTCCAAAACACAAGACTGCTACAACTAACACTGTTCCCATGACGTGTGGCAACACCAGTATCTTCCTCCACCAAGCCCATAAGACGAAACACTCAAAAAAACAAATTTCCTTGTCATTGGAGACTCAGTAGTGAGAGACACAGATGTCTCACTCACCAGGTTGGACAAGGAGAAAGTCACTGTCAGCTGCCTGCCTGGTGCCGGGATTCATCAGATCACACATGCACTCAGATTTCAGCAGCAAGTACCATTATGACTGTGTCATAGTTCATGTTTGTGTGAGCGACCTAAGACACACCTCACTGGACTATATGAATAAAGACATGGTTGAGCTGGCTCAGTATATGTCCCAGGCAGGTATGTCTGTAGCCTTGAGCAGCATACTACCCTCACGTAGAATGATGCAGTATAAACAAAAAATGATTGATTGATTTCAATAAGTGGCTTAGTTTTTGGTGTCATTCAAAGGGGATCCAGTTCCCGCCAGCCTGGAAAACCATGGTCGACCAACCTCGCTGTTTTGCCAGAGACAGTTTGCATCTGGCACCTCTAGGCTTTCGGCTGATGGCAAAGGCTCTTGCCTCCCCCATGGTGCCTTTTTGTTTTAGGAAAGGTCTCAAAAACAACATTACCAACATGAAATTAGCCAACCAGAAGAAAATAATGGTCATGCTGCTAAATGCTAGGAGCTTAAACCAAAAACTACACTCCCTGGAAGCACTTCTGTCACTAGAAGATGTAGATGTCTGTGCAGTCAAAGAAACTTGGTTCAAGGTCTCAGAGAATACACTGTCTTTGCAAGGCTACAATGCCTTCCACACCTTTAGACCACAAAATGAATGTGTGAAAACCAAAGGAGGCAGTGTTTCTATCTTTATTAGAGGTAAATTCACCTCCTATCTAGTTAGACTGGACAACTCCATGGAGTTACTCCAAGTTCAGGTTAGGGTGAGTAAGACACCTATTCAAGTCATAGCCAGTTATAGATCCCACTCCATGGGTCACAACACCCATGGTCAAACTGGAGACGATCCAAATTTTGCAGAACACTCTGGTTATGGGGGATTTCAATTTCTCATCATCAGCTGGGAATCCTTTGCTAGTTCCAGCTTGCTAGTGCAAAAGCTCTTTGACTTTGTTAATTCAAATGCCCTGGAATAAATTGCTCATACCTTAACAAGATGAACAAACTTTCTAGATCTGGTCCTCACTAACATGTCAAACAGATGCACTGCTGCAATTGTCAGGCACTCATTTGTTAAATCTGACCACAAAACAGTCGCCTTCGAGCAGGCACTAACACCGGAATGATCAAAGGGTGAAATCAGTCTAAAAAAATTCACCAAGTTAAAGTATACCCTCCAATGCGAAGGTTTAAATGCATTCCAAGCTGGAAGTGGTAACTATGCCGAAGCTTACACTTGCGTGAGTGTACAAACTCAGCTGTACCAGAAAGAATCAAAGCTAGAGCCCAAAGTAAAGACAAGCTGCAGTGGTGGACATCCAGCATCAACAAACTTTGCAATTGTTTGTGTCTTCCGGCTTTTCCCAGTTAGGGGTTGCCACAGCAGAACTCCGGTCCGCTAATGATTGGTAGTTGATTTTTACATGCCGAGTTACCAGCCCTGACGCACAACCTTCAATGAAGGTATGCCCATTCATGCACGTCTCCAAGCAGAAGATGCTCTAGCTGAGCATCGAACCGGACAGCGTCTTACTGTGAAGCAACAACACTACCGCAGCACCACCAATTTGCAATAAACACAAAAAATTCCTCTCCAAGAAAACAGAGGCAAGGTTGCAATAATGGAAAAACACCCTCCTCAGCCTCATCAGAGAAGTAAGACAATTTGTCAAATCCTCTAAGGGCTCCTTTGATAGAAACTTGGCAAGTGCAGCCAAGGATAACCATAAGACCTTTTACAGTTGCATACCTAGCCTAAAGGTAGGATCCAAGCATGTGTAGAACTAGTAACCAATGGTGAAACACACACTGACACCACAGAGATTGCAAACCTGCTAGTGAATACATTTGGTGAAAACTTCACTCCTTTATCCTAACTTATCGCAAAGCTTCCTCAACCCCCCCCCCCCATGCATATCTGAAGAGCAGGTCCTCAAAGCCTTGTCCAAGACAAAAAAAAAAAACAGCTTCTATAGAAACAGACATTCCAGGCTGTCTTCTAAATAGGCTAAAACATGAACTAGCATCACCCTTAAGTACCCTTTTTAATCATAGCCTAATCACAGGCTTTGTGCCCTGTGGAATGGAGAACAGCAGCAGTTATTCTCCTCCACAGAGGTGGCCTAGCAACAGACCCGGGGAGTTAGACTCATAATCCTGACCAATCTTATCTGTAAGGCCATGGAACTTTTCATTTTGGACCTTATAAATGCATAAGTGACCTACAAACCCTGGATCCTTCCCAGTTTGGCTTCATTATGGGCAGATTCTGCCTGTTAAATCTGGTGGACTTCTTTGAAAATGTATGGAAGGACTAATGATACATGTTGATCAAGACGTTTCTGTGAATATGTTAATGCAGTGGTTTAAGTTCTTGGAGGTAATGAAAGAATGTTGGCACAGGCATACAAGTTGCAAGCTAACCTTCTAGGCATGCTGACAGTGAATTGGATAAGAGGTTTGCCAAAGTATTTTGATTTGCTTATGGGTGAGTAGGTTCACCAAGCCTCTGTTCAACTATTGTCTAAGCATGGCTGTAAGGTTTATGAGTATTGTTAAGGTACCAAATAACTTTCATAAGAGACAGTTCAGCAGAAAATAACAGTCTCTTTATTGCACAGAAAGACACATACATGGGAGACTAGGCAATCAAAATCATGTCTCCTTGATCTACAAAAATCAATGTTTTATATATTTTTTTCATTAAAAGCAACAATTATAAAACTGCCACTGACCAATTAGAAATGAACACTACTGCGCTAATTTTGCTAACTGAGATCTCCTGACTACTTGTTTATGACATTCCTTATTGGATGTGAGTTCCAAAGTCCATGATGGAACTTTCTACTCAGAACAAATCGTGTACTTTTCTAACTCTGTCAGCACTTGCTAATATTTATCAGGAAGCAACTAGCTGTCTGATACATACTGAAGTACGCTCAAGGTCGTTATGACAGCATATTAGAAAGGAAATGCATGTACTAGCTAACATTTTTCCCCTTCTGTGTACTCCTCACCCTTCACATTCCCCCATCTGATGCTGTAAGGCATCACTCATAGCATAATGTTTTTCTATGACTGGACAGTGGCTGCAAGTTTTCAGATGAATGGGCAGTTTTTCACTTCTTGTCAGACATTTTTCACATGCTGTTTCTTTATGTCCCTGACATGCACAATCTTTAAACAGTTGTTTCAAAAATGTAGTCTTATTTGCTATGAAAACATGCCTATGCCTTAATGGAGCAAAACTACAATCTGAATACAGTAAGTAATTATCAGTAACACATTTAATACTTTGTATATTTTCACATACCCCAATCCTTTACATCATACTAAAATCTTGTAACACTTTATTGTTATCTTCTACTATACTGTAATATTTGTTAATAGTGGTCAGTGGGACAGTTTCATTCAAATTCAAATTGATACCCTTTCTGGATTCTAACCATCTTAAAATACATGCTTTAAGCATAAAGAATAGTAGTCCTAACATAATTATTATAATAGCTGTAAGCATGAAAAACTTTAAAGTCATCCTCCCCATCAAGAGAAAGTTTGGTTAAACATGCCCCTTCCTCCCCAGCCAGAGAAAGTTTGGTTAAACATGCCCTTTGGGAACTATCATCTTCTTTGGCATTTGAATATTCACCAGCTTTTGAAATTACTTCTAGTTGACTATGGATCCCATCAATATTATTGGGAATTTAAAGTGCAGCACTCCATTTGAAAGAGTGCGTATGTACCCCCCTTTGGAAGCATGACAAAAATTGAGTGCTGTGCAGTTCTGTAGCACCACACTGAGCATTTCAGTCAGTTGTACATTTGTCAAATTTATACATTCAGAAGTGCAATTATTTAATGAAAATATGACATAAAACCAACTCAGATTTATTAACACATGAAATGCACACTTCTAGATCCTCGTCTAAACAGCCTTCAAAGGAAGTGATGCATACAACACTAAATATTAAATTTATACCATATAAAACTGTCAAACAAAATTAACTTCCTTATTTAACCCTTTAGGTACCAAAATACCATACTTTTAAAATACAAACACTTTCCTTGTATAAAAGTTTTCGCATAATGAAATAATTTTCCATTTTCTTAACATTAACTTGTAATAAAACAGTAGCCATCAAAATGTCAGCATTCATGTGATGAGCAGTGTTAAAATGTTCAGCTACAGTACCTGAACGTATATCTCTAAGATGTTCCTTAATTGTAGATATCAGCCTACACAAAAAAAAAAAAAAACAGAAGTATTACTAGTAAAACTGTGAGATTTATTTCTCAGACTTCTGATATATTTTTCCATCGGGTACGGCCTGAATTATTTTGAGACCGTACTTCTGCAGTTTTGAGACCCGCGGTGATGGTGCTGTGGTAGCATTGTCACCTCACAGTAAGACGCTGTCCGGTTCGATTCTCAGCTAGAGCGTCTTCTGCGTGGAGACATGCGTAAATGGGCGTACCTTCGTTGAAGGTTGTGCGTCAGGCCTGGCAAGCCGGTACGTAAAAATCAACTGCCAATCATTAGCAGACCGGCGATCCGCTGTGGCGACCCCTAACCGGGGAAAGCCGAAAGACACAAACAAACTTCTGCAGTTTTGAACATTTCAGGTGTTGATTTAAATGAATATTTTCTTTCACCTTTGTCCTTTGATTTGAAATTTATTCCAGCTGTTTTACCGAGACTGTACAAAGTTCAGCTAGAATGATTCTACACAAATTAAAAGTTGCATTTATTAGATTTTTGGCATCAGAGGCAGGATTACATTGCTGCTGAAATTTATAATGATGCCTCTGCATCCTCTGATGAAAATTTTTCTTTTGATGATTCATCTACCTTTAATGCGTGTACACGTCTGGATGTTAGTAGTGTAAATACTGAAACTTTTTATACCTCTGTTCAATAATGAAATCCTAAAAATATTTGCTATGGTCACTACTATTCAAATATGTAAATTATTTCAACAGTTTTTGGTATGTAAAAAAGATGTGGTTTATAACATTAAGAAATATGATTGGCAATTGTTAAATGATATTTCAGAAAAAAACAGGTATACATTTAGGGTATTTTTGACCTCAGATTTTGATAGTAGGATGCGTATATTTTGTTTACCAAAAGTTAGTAAAAATATATACATAATCCCCTGGGAAGACCTGTAGCATCTTTGTGTGGAACTCTTTTGGAAAATGTTGGAAGAGTGGTTAACAATTTCTTGCTTCTTTATGTTTTGAAGTTACCATCTTATGTGAAGGATTCTCCTGACTTGTTATTAAACATAGGTAATAGTAACTGGACGGAGGACATGAGGACATATACTGGATAGTTCTGGATGTACAAAGTTTATATACCATTATATGACAAAAAGATGGTTATCAGCTGCCCAGTATTTTATGGAGTAGTGTCCCAGGTCCACGTATGTTTTACAATTAACTGATTTTTGTTTGCAGAATAAGTTTTTTATGTTTGATGATGTCATTTTGAAACAGTTAGTGGGTACTGCTATGGGAACATCTTTTGTCCCACTAATGCTAATTTATTCTTGGGTTTATTTGAAATTAATTTTATTTATACTAATACATTTATCAAAGCTGTGTAATTAAATATTATAAATACACTGATGATTTATTTTATATGTCAATGGGACCGGGAATTTGCAGATGAATTTATTTCTTATTTAAATAATAATGATACAAATTTAAAGTTTTCAGGTCATATCTATCATCAGTCAGTTGATTTTTTTAGATATTACATTTTTCGCTGTAGATGGTAAAGTTTGTACTGAGTTGTACATTAAAAACAAAATGGAAAAAGGACCAAACAAACTGTGGGTTGCATTATTGAATAGAATAAATGAAATTAAATAAAAACTTAGCGCATTTGTCTACATTCAGATATACATGGACTTCATTAGAGTGATTGTGTCTGCCATTGATGATGCTGTTAAATACAAAAGGACAACCAATCACAGACAAGGCAGTGCATGTTGCAGTGTGATGTCACTAACACTGGTTGGATGAGAATTGTAGTATGTTGTACACATGAATATGTAGATAAAATTCATTACAGAAACCCATTGTAAAGTTAAAATTATAACTATAAATATTACATGAGTAAGTACTAAAGTCACAACGAAATAGTAATGTGTGTTGTTGAACAGCTGAAAAACAATTTTCTAAAAGTATTCCACTAATAGTGTTTATAAATACTTAAAAATAAATAAATAAATGAGTCAAATAAATTAGTCAAGTAAAATAGATTGGTGCTGCCATAATTAAACCACCACAGCTCCTTTATTTAATACATAAGCATTGGAAATGCTATCACTGATACCCGGTGCTGACGGAGCATTAAGCCATAGCTGCCAGTATAGTTCTTTACACTCAGATTGTCAACATCTCCACTAAAATTGGCAGCTTTTGCCCTAACAATGATAAAAAATGTAAATGTTTTAAAATTGCGGCAGTCAGTAGTATGCCTGTATAATGCATTTGTTGATCTGAAGTGGTTTACTTAATTTGATATTCAACCTGTGGGTACCGGATCCGTATCGGATCTGAGCCAGCAATTTCACTAGCATCTGCTCTGAGCTCCAAGCTCCTCTCCTTACCCATGATACACCTCCACTACCTTCCAATCCCCAGATCTCATTTGCCGCGGCTTGCTATAAGCATCGTGATCCTGAGCTCCGAGTTTGTGAGTTGGGTAGTTTTGATATTTTAGTGGTTTTCGAAAGTTTCTTGAGTGTAGCTTGTTAGTGTAGGTTCCCTCTCTTCCTCCCCTTGCTGGTGCGTCGTGTTTGTGTTTTTGTGTAGTTTTAGTCAGTTGGTTAGCTAGGGTGTTGTTGCCCCCCCCCCCCCACTCAGTATTCTGTGTGTTCTCTGAGAATGTGGTGAGTGGGTCTGTGTAGGAAATATTTTTTTTCATATATATATATATATATATATATATATATATATATATATATATATATATATATTTATTTTGTGTGTTAGACCTTATAAGTATTTCATGGCTGATCCCAAGCTGGTCTTCAAGAGGTGCAAACTGTCACCCGCTGATGGCCACACTGTTTGCATTATGTGTTTGGGAGTAGGCCATTTAAGCACTGATTGTGCTATTTGTACAGATTTCAAATCGTGCGCCATTAAGGATAGACTGGCTAAGTTGGCCTTGAAAGACCTTCTACCTGCTACGGAGGCGGCTTCCTCCTCTACTGCTTTGATCAGAGCAGTTTCTGTGGCTGCCTCTCCTTCCTCTCTTGTCCTTCCTTCTCCTCCTTACCAGGCTGGGACTCACCCTTCCACTTCTAAGCCTGCGGAAGCAGAGCTCAGAAAAGGCAGAGAGAAGGAGAGAGAGCACAGGTCTGAAAAGCTCAAGAGGTCCTTGGACCTTTCTACTTCAAAGAAGAGTCAGTCTAGGCTCCGCGACTCCCCTCATCTCCTATCTCCCAGATTTTTCCCTGGAGCCGGAGGAGCCACGACCACCATCTAGGGCCTCTGTTCCTTGACCCGCCAGGTCAGAGTCTGTGGCCTCGTCGCTGACCACCTGAAGCCTTTCCAAAGTCGACATGGTTAAAATGATGAGGAGGTTCATTCGTACACTCCCGCAGATCCCTTGGTTGACCTGATCACCTCGTGGGCCTGGAAGGAGCCGGACACCGTGGAACCAATCCCGAAACGACCAGACAAAATTCTGAGCCCTCCCTCTGACAGACCAATGTGGAATCAAAGGGTCCCCTGTAGACGCTATGGTGGTAGCAGCAGCAACCAAAAAGGAGCTAGCCCAGGAGAGTTCCTTGGTTCATCCCCATGACCGAGAGTCTAGGATGATGGACCGCTTAGGGAAGCGGGTTTATGCGTCAGTGACCTTTTCCATCAGGGTGCTGAGCTACTTGGCCGACGTTACTAGACTACAGCATGACCTGGTAAAGGAACTGGCTGAGTCTCCCCCTAAGTCCATGTTGCAGTAGGACAGAGACACATTCTCCACGTGGATGGCCACTTGGAAACCGCTTTTAAACACATACATGTGACTCCTTTCACATACTACTGAAGGAGTGGCTAGGGCAGCTGGGTCCGGCGTGTCCATGAGGTGCAACGCCTGGCTCAGATTATGTCCGTTCTCGGAAACCTTCAAGGTGTCTTTTGCCAATGCCCCTTATGACGGTTCTACCCTTTTTGGTAAGACCGTCAAATACACCTTGGTCCAGAGTGAGAGACAGGAAGACACTGTCTGCCATCGGAATCTGCTTCTTGAACACTCAAAGATCCTTTTCCCGGAATTAGCGAGGGCAAAAGAAGATGTGGCTCTGGAAGTCTCAGTATTCCCAAGACACTCAGGGCTCTTCTTCCCCCTAGAGGCAGAGGGGGACAGGATAGATGCCGTCCCAGAGGCAGAGGGGGTCCGAGGAATTTTGGGTATGGAGAAGCATTCTCGGACAGGCCTGCGCAGCAACTCTGAGGGGTTGCCCAACTGCTCAACTCTGGAGGCAGTCAGGGGTTAATTGTTATTGCACCTGGCGGCATGAGAGTCTGTAACATCAGACCGCTGGGTGCTTCAGATTATATCCAGAGGATACTCAATCCCATTTGTGGTTCCTCCCAAACCTCTCAAACACCGCCCGGACATACCAGCCATGCAAAGGGAGGCAGCAGCACTGGAAATTTTCACGCTACTAGAGAAACGAGCCATCAAACTCATCCCCCCAGATCAGTCCACATTGGGCATCTACTCCAGGTTCTTTTTGGTGCCAAAGAAAACGGGGGACTTAAGGCCCATTCTGGACCTATCTACCCTGAATCATAATTGTTCTGCAGCTACTTGGTCCTCATCTCATACCTTTATTTCTCACTACAAATTGGATTTGATTTCTAGAAGGAAAGCATCCTTTGGTTCCATGGTGCTCCGGAATATCCTTCCATGAGGGCCACCCAGGAGTTAGTAGCTGGAGACTCTTTCCCACAGGTTGAAGATCAAATGAAGTAAACTACTTCAGATGAAGAAGTTATGTACTCACCATAACGTTCCATCTGAGTAGTTCTACTTCATTTGTCTTCAGCCATCCCTCCCTCCTTTCCCCTGGTCTTACTATATGGACAGCCTGTTTGGCTGAAGTTTTATGTGCGTAAGGTATTTTTTCAGGTCGGGTTCTCAGTATAATTGGCAGCAAACTCAATCTGGGGTTTGGAAGGTAGTGGAAGTGTATTATGGGTAAGGGGAGGGGCTTGGAGCAGATGCTAGTGAAATTGCCAGCTCGGATCCACTTTGTAGCCGGTACCCACAGGTTGAAGACAAATGAAGTAGAACTACTCAGATGGAACATTATGGTGAGTATATAACTTCTTTTTTTCCTACATTTAATGTCATAGACATGCTCCCGAATTATTTTATTCAGCTTTCTAATTAATTTCTCAATATAGAAAGCAGTGTAAAAACTGCATGTGGCAAGATAAGGGAGGCATTGCACTCACACCTCTCAAGACAAGGGATAATTCTTGCAAAATTCTACACTAAAACATAAGGACATTCATTAATAAACCTGGAAAATTTGCAGGCTCCACATTTGTGCATTGATCTGTGTGCCTTCATTAAAATATCTCTACTACCTTGCACTTCCAAAAAGATTTTCTATTCCTACCCTTGGAAAAAAACAATCACTGGAGTAACAGCTAAGAGGTTTCACTAGAAAAACTACATCTCAGAATAATCTAATAATGCTGGTGTAAAAAAAAATCTGTCCTGTACTGTCAATATTATTAATATTAGTGCCTTCAGTGAAGTCCACAATAAGATTGGAAGGAACTGGCCTGATTCTCAAAATAGGTGAAAAGCAGTCAATGCAGTGTTTAACCAAGTCATGTTTTATTCGATTGAGCAGCTGTAAGGAGCATCTATTCTCAATAAATATCCCAATCAAATGTCTAATCCCATTATCAAAATTAAGGTCATCACATATTATTCTCGAGAGCCTAACCGTCTGGCCCTTGGCAACTGACCTTTTTGGTGAAAGTGGTGGCAGCCGTAAGAATGTAAATAAGCATTAGATAATTTCTCCTTCCTAAAAATGGTAAAGGAATAACACTCATTAACAGGTTTCTTTTCTAATAAAATGTCCAAATAGTTAATCCTGTTAACACCATGAGATTAGGTGAACCTAAGGAAACATGTAGAATTTTGCCAGAGGGTATGGATTTGCTGCCATTGTTCTAATGTGCCTTTCCAAAAGATAACCACATCATCAAGGAACCTAAACTTTCCATGGACCAATGAACGTAAGAGGGGGGGTTGAACACTACTTTTTTTCTCCCACATAACCAACACCATGTTGGCAAACAATGGGGCACATGCTGTACCCATGGCAACACCAGATGTCTGGTGGTAATACTTTTCTTCATAGTAATGTAAAATTATTGTTTAACACCAATTCAAGGAAGGTAGTAACCACACGTAAATCCTCAGTGGACAAGTGTGTATATTTGGAAAGGAAGTCGAAAAAATATTCTATTCCAACACCATGAGGGATAACTGAGAAGAGGTCCACAACATCTATGGCGATAAAGATGATGTCATCATTGTATTGCAGTGTGTCTAATATTTGCAAAATATGTCGAGTCCTTTAAAGTGCAAGTCTCTGATTCTAAATTGGATTTACATTTATAGTCCACAAATTTGTTAGCATCTGTCTTAGACCCCTTAGCTGACACAATGGGCCTCAACAGGGATCAGCAACACATTTGTGGATTTTTGGAATACCAAATTTGGATGCTGTCTTTGGCTTACATTTGGGAGGGTGGCCTAATGGTTAAGGTGTTTGCCTTACAAACACAAGATGCGGGGTATGAGTCTCACAAGGGATAATTGGCTAAGCTTAAAATTGCTCACAAGGGCAGTTAGCTTAGTAAGAATCTATGAATAACATTAAGATAGTCCCACATTTCATGGCTAATATCCCCCTGCATAACCATACCTAGTAAAATAAAATCTAGCTTGGCATACATGAATAATGTGTGTTTAAAATTCATTACAAAAACCCATTGCAAAGCTCAAATTATAAATATATAACTATAGATATTGTAATAAATACATTGATAAGTACTAAAATCACAATGAAATAGAAGTGTGTGTTATCAGTTTTCTAAAAGCTTTCCACTAATAGTGTTTATAAATACTTAAAAATGAATAAAGAAATGAGTGAAATAAATTAGTCAAATAAAATAGATTGGTGCTCCCATAATTCCACCACCCCAGCTGTTTTCTTTAATACAGTGGAATCCTTCACATAAGATGGTAACTTCAAAACATAAGGAAGCAAGAAATTGTTGACCACTCTACAACATTTTCCAAAAGAGATGTTCTTCGTGTTTCACTGTTGCAGTCATCACACTAGGGTTATCTGCCTGCAGGTAGCCCTCAGTTGGCCAGAATACCAGAGACTTAGTGTTTCTGCGTCGGTCGCTGTCGCTCCAGGACTGACGTCAGGTCGTCAGGGGTATAAAAACAGGCAGCCGATGCCATTACATCAGTCTTTCTTGCTGAGGAGCCCGAAACAGAAGCAGTTCACACGAGTGCCAGTCAGCCACTACCTGAGTTTTTGTTTCCAAATTGAATTATCCTGAAGTCTTCTAAAGCTGAGTACCCCATTGGGGATCCTTTTTTCTTGCTCTAACCGATGTCAGAAAAAGTTAACAATTGTCTTGCTGTGGAAAGCAAATACCACACCGATATTTCCATTCTTAATGTGTCACCTGTTTAGGCCCAGACCACGACGTACCTCGCTGTCAGTTTTGTGCCTTGTTCAGCGCCCGAACTGTTTGTCATTGGGCCCTTATTGTCGCTAAATACTTTCATTCTCGATCTCTGTATTCCAAAATGGCTTCAATAAACCATCTGACTACCGATCTTCTGAAAAAAACATAAGGATAAAGACAGGACCGCACAGGTCCAAAGCTGCCGATGATGCTTTCGTTAAGCTAGTCACCAGTTTGCCGGTACTTAGTGAGGTGCTTTCGCAGCCCCTGATGCCCGCTTCAATGGATACTCAGGCCTCTACCGAGACACATTTGGAGTCCGGTATGCCACGAGATTCTTCTTCGACTACAGAACCTGCGGATGTCTCTACCTTGGATGAGTCCGGAGCCACTGAGAGGAAGTTCTTCGCACTACCGATGTTAGACACAAACCGACGACTTCTTTCGCATCTTCAGTTCTGTCTAAAACTACCGAGTTTCTAAGGCCAAGAGTATGTGCTACGCCTAGAAAAACGACGACCAAAGCTCATGCACCTGCTCCCTTACCGCAACATCAAATGCTTAAAATGGCAGAAGACCTTATTATGCTGATTAGGGGAAGTCAGCCTTCCCCTGCTAAGAGAAAAAGAGACTTGTCCCCAGCAGCTTCAACAGACCGTGTCCGACGACTCTGAGGTGTATGATTACGAAGACATGCCCTTATCTGCATATGAGGATTTAGATGCAGAGGAATCCATTCCCTCTGCTTCTCTTCCAGAGGATTTTTCTTTTGGTGAAACCTTACATACTTTAAGAGAGCATTTTCACTTGGTATGCCAAGACTATCATCAGTCCAAAAAGAGACTCAGAGAATTTCTAAATTTGCCACAACATAGGCCTTTAGCAATACTCCCAGTCCTGGATGTTGTGGATGATGTCTTTATGGAATCAAGTTTAACTCCTGATACATTACCCCCTGCTCATAGGAAACCAGACGGGTACTACAGAGTACCCGACTCTCACAAATTCCTTTTCAGAAATCCTACTGCTGACCCAGAGGTCATCTCCTAGGGGCCTAAAGGTATCAAAGCAACTACAGCTAAGAATCCCACTCCTTCGGACAGGGATTCCAGAGCTTCGGACAAATGGGGGTAAGAAAGTATATACCTCTGCAACTCTTGCCATTAGGGCTTTGAATTGTCAGTTTCACATGCTGAAGTACGAACAACATATTGTGGAACTTATTAAGCAAAAAATAGCTACCTTTACAGACTGTGCAGAAAATAAAGAATTGCAAGAGCTTATGCATTCTGCAAGCCAAGTCAGCAAGCATACATTGCAGTGTGGCTTTGATGCCCTAGAAGCATCTTGCAGGGCAGCAGTCACTGGTTCTGTACTGAGAAGACATGCTTGGCTTAAGGAGCAGACCTTGCCAGACCATGTCAAATCAAAGTTATTAGACGCTCCTTTGAACAAGGACAATCTGTTTAGCACCAAAGCAGAAGAGGTTCTTAAAAAGATGGAAGAAAAAGCTATATCTATGCAGACAGTCAAATAATTCTTGCAAATACAGCCTCCTAGATTCAGTAGGCATTGCCCCTCGAAACATTGGTCCTTTCCAGCCCCCTCAAGGCCATCTCAAACTAGACCCAGGGGGAAAAGACTACAGTCTCCGAGTATGCAGAGATCTAAGCAATGGAGTGCCTCCCCCTCTAAAGCAGGGAATGCTAAGCTACCCCCTTACAGAAAGAATTCCCAATGACTTCTCAACTCCACTCCCCACCTCTGCCCAACTGCTTGTGCCTCTAGGAGGAAAACATGCCCTTCATGCAAAAAAATGGATTTCCATCACCAAAGACCAATGGGTCCTCAACATTGTATCCCAGGGGTACAAATTTTACTTCTACTCACTGTCAATCCAAAAAGGGTTCCCAGACCTTCCTGCAAACCAGTGGGCAGAGGCACAAAACCAAGTTCAATCCCTGCAGTCTATAAGGGCAATTCAGCCTGTTCCTGTGGAACAGATAGGTCAAGGATTCCATTTCAGACTTTTCCTGGTACCCAGAAAAGAGGGCACTTGGTGCCCAATCCTAGATCTTTCAATTCTCAGCACCTTCCTGGTGGTACCAAAATTCAAAATGCTCATCCTGCAGCAGCTTCTACCTATGCTAGCCAAAGATGCCTGGTTAGTCACCCTATACTTAAAAGAAGCCTATCTGCACACCCCATATAAGGGAGTCATGCAGAAAATATCTATGCTTCAGGGTAGGATCTGTGCATTATCAGGTCTCTGCACTTCCTTTTGGCTTATCCACTGCTCCCAGAGTGTTCACAAAATGCCTGGCTCCAGCCATTGCTTACTGCAGACAGAGAAATATTCAAATTTACCAGTACTTGGACGACTGCCTGATTCAGGCAGACAGTCAGCAAATGCTGTTGCAGCACCTGACATTGTAAAAAACCTTCTAACCTCCCTGGGGTACACCATCAACAAAAAGAAATCAAAACTAGCCCCCAGTCAAAAGATTGTATTCCTGGGAGCAAGCTTGGACACAGCATCCCAAATGGCATTCCTCACACCAGAAAAACAAGCCCATCTGACAGACTATTTTACTCAAATGGCAACCAGAACCCAGCTATCCGCAAAGAAAATCCTGCAAGCCCTAGGGTTCATGGCCTCAGGTATCCTACTAATTCCATATGATAGACTGCATATGAGGAAACTTAAATGGTACTTAAAAAGTCTTTGGTGCCAACATTCTCAGGACCCGGAAACCGTCATTCCTATCATACCCTGTCTAAGGATAGAGTTTCTTTGGTGGGCAGCATCCAACCACAACAAGGGACTGCCCTTTACTCAACCCCACGCCTCCCAGACCCTAACCACAGATGCATCAGACTATGCCTCGGGGGGGGGGACACATGGACGGTAAAGTGTATTCAGGGCCACTGGAGCCCAAGTGAAATTCATCTGCACATCAACCAAAAAGAGATGCAAGCTGTGCAGCACAGTGTGACAGCTTTCAGATCCCTACTCTCACCAGAACACCTGCTAATAAAAACAGACAACACCACAGTTATGGTACATCAACAAGCAGGGGGGAACCCACTCTTACCCACTCTGCAGGCTAGCCATGACCCTGTGGAGCACGGCCTTGGACATGCAGGTCCATCTGCAAGCTCAATTCCTGCCAGGCAAACAAAACTCACTGGCAGATGACTTAAGCAGAAATTTCCTAGACCCACACAAGTAGCAGTTAGAGCCCAGCACCTTCAACCGTCTGATTCAGAAATGGGGGACCCCAGCGGTGGATCTCTTTGCATCCCCCTGCAATCAATAGCTCAGCAAATTCTGCACCAGGACACGTCACAGCAGGGCCTGGAAAGTGGATGCCCTATCCTTCCAGTGGGTAAATCTCTCAATCTATGCCGTTCCCCCTCTGCCCCTTCTCTCAAGAGTATTGCTCAAGATAAGACAGGACAGACCAAGGACAATTCTGATTGCCCCGGACTGACCACGCCAGCACTGGTACCCACTCCTTTGCAGCTTTTCACCATTGCCACCCTGGCACCTACACCAGAACCCAACCCTGCTCTCTCAGCAGGGGGGACAGATCTTGCATCCGGAACTGCAAACCCTAAATCTTGCAGTGTGGCTTATTCCTTGAATTCTCCCCCAGTAACCAGCCTAAGCAAGCAGGTGCTGGATGTCATTCTTGAAGCCAGAAGACCCAGTACAAGGAAATCCTATGCTGATAAGTGGAAAAGGTACTGCTCCTGGATTCAATCTAAAGGAGAGGACACAAGTCTGCCCTCCCTGCCTCTAATCCTGGATTACTTATCCTTCTCCTTCATTAAGAGCCATGCCTCTGCCATTTCGGCTCATTACAACACTGAGCCACATCTCTTCTCTCACCCTCTTATCAAACAGTTCCTGAGAGGGGCAAACAATTTAAGGCCGCAAGGAGAGCACCCACCCCTGCTTGGGACCTTAACTTTGTACTGGAAAAGCTCACGCTACCCCCCCCCCCCTTTGAGCCTGCAGCATCAGCAGAATTAAAATTCCTCTTTTGGAAAATAGCCTTGCTTCTGGCCATCACTTCAGCTAGAAGAGTGTCTGAGCTACAAGCACTTATGGCTGTGGAACCATTCATTATTTTGCATGCTGACAGGGTTTCCCTCAGGACTAACCCTTCCTTTATGCCTAAAGTGGTGTCCAGTGTGGCTCTCAACCAATCTATCCATTTGCCAACTTTCTTCCCTAATCCGTAAAATAAAGGAGAAAGGATCCTGCACTCCTTATATGTGCACATACAGCTCATATTCTACCTTGATAGGACTAAGCCCTTAAGGAAATCTGACCAGTTACTAGTCAGCTTTGCACTAGGGGCAGAGGGCAAGGCCATTTCAAAACAAACAATTTCCAAATGGATAGCACACTGCATCCATTTCTGCTACAAGCACCATGGGAAACCAACCCCTCAGGGGGTCAGAACACGTTCCACTAGGGCAACTTCTACCTCTACAGCATTCCTTAGGGGAGTCCCTACCAGGGACATCCTGGAAGCTGCTACCTGGAGTCCTGTACACACCTTCACCAAGCATTACCACCTGCCTATCTTTTCCAAACATAGGGCAGGTTTTGCGACAGCAGTCCTGCAAGGCATACTAGCCAGCCCCAACTCTTCTTGACTGCCTCCACCCCTCTTCAGCTTTGGGAATCTACCCAAGTATGATGACTGCAACAGTAAAACATGAAGAACATAGTACAGTTGTGTACACTTACCATAAATGTAGATGTTCGAGTGTATTTACTGTTGCAGTCCTGGTTTCCCTCACTCCAGCCCTCTTGTCTCTCTCACTCTCTCTTTTCTCTGTGTCCATTACTCACCCCTTTCAGGGGTATTGATATTGGTATTTACTTTTTACTGGTGGTGTTTTCCCCACCATAACTTAGCTCCCTAGTTGGGGGGGCTCCTGACATTTGGGGCAAGAAAAACTGATGTAATGGTGTTGGCTGCCTATTTTTATACCCCTGACGACCTGACGTCAGCCCTGGAGTGACAGCAACTGACGCAGAAATACTAGGTCTCTGGTATTCGGGCCAACTGAGCGCTACTTGCAGGCAGATAACCCTAGTGTGATGACTGCAACAGTGAATGCACTCGAACATCTACATTTATGATAAGTGTACACAACTGTACTTTCCAAACAAAGAAGCTGTAGGTTTAGCCAGGGGATTTTATATATATATATATATATATATATATATATATATATATATATATATATATTTTTTTTTTATTAACTTTAGGTAAACAATAAAATATGAGCATCCATTACACTTTTGAGTATATTAATTTGATAACTGAACAATTGACTTAAATGCTCAGTGCGGTGCTACAGAGCCACATCGCACTTGATTTTTGTCTTGCTTCTAAAGGGAGTTGGATTTACAGTATAACTTAGTATGTAGTCTAAACGTTATTAGTTTATCTTTCTCTCTCTCACTCTCTGTACTATCCTAGACGTCTGTGGTTGATAAGGACAATGAAAGTTTAGTTTAACATTTAATGCTCTGTAAAGCTGCTGTATTACTTGATTAGTACAATGAAATACTTCTTCTTCTTTCAGCTTTTCCCGGTTAGGGGTCGCCGCAGCAGATCACCTGTCCGCTCATGATTGGCAGTAGAGTTTTACGGTGTCGAGTTGCCAGCCCGGCACTCAACCTTCCACAGAAGGCACACATATGCACACACTCACACCTAGGGCCAATTTAGGGTATCCAATCCACCTACAGCATGTCTTTGGGATGTGGGAGGAAACCGGAGCACCCAGAGGAAACCCACGCAACCACAGGGAGGACATGCAGACTCCGCGGAGAAGGCATCCCAGCCGAGGATCGAACCAGAGAACCTCATGCTGTGAGGTGACAATGCTAACCGCTGCACCATCTGACTAAATACTACAGGGAACACCAAATCTGGGAATGAGTTCACATAACAATGTTTTTGCTACCGTGTGCATTATTCTTCACTCACTGATATGCTTCTACCCTTCCAGAAAAGGTGACAGTTATTACCAACACAGTGAAATTTCTGTACTTGAAGAACCTCAAAGTTTCAGGGAACAAAAAGATCTGAGGGCAACCTGCCAACAGGATTACCCAAATGTAATGACTGTAACAGTGAATACACTTGAACATCTACATTTATGGTAAGTGTACACAACTGTACTTTTTTGAGTTTCAGAACCGAAGTCTTCAACTAAAGCTAAGTACCCGTTGTCAGTAAAAGTCAATAATTGTATTTCTTGTGGAAAGCAAATACCTCATAAAGATTTTCATTCGTACTGTATTCCTTGCCTAGGCCCTGACCACAACGTACCTTGCTGTCAGTTTTGTGCCTTATTTAAACCACGAACTATTCATCGTCGGTAAATTTCTGCTTCTAAATATTTTGGTACTCAGTTCAATTATCCCGATATGTCTTCGGTAAGCCACTCGACTACCGACATTCCGAAAAAACGCCAAGATAAAGACAGAGACAGGCTGCCTAGGTCCAAAGCTGCCGACAATGCTTCTCCAAAGCTAGTCGCCAGTTTGCCGGTACTCATTGAGGCACTTTCGCAGCCCCTGATACCCGCTACTTCAGATTCGCAGGCCTCTACTGAGACCCATTCGGGAGTCTGGTATGCCGCGAGATGCTTCAACTATGGAACCTGCGGATGTCTCTGCCTTGGATGGGTCTAGAGCCGCTGTGCAGGCACCGGCTTCTGAGGGTGTATTCAGGCCTACTGACTTGCATATTAAACCGATAAAATCTTCTTCTTTTAGGCCTAAAACTCGAACCATGCCTAGGAAACCGATGCCCAGACCGCATGGTCAGGCCTCTATGCCTAAAAAGAAATGATAAGAATGGCTGAAGACCTTTTTACATTAATCAGGGGAAGCCAACCTTCCCCCTCTAAGAGGCCTAGGACTGAATTTGCTTATGATACTTCTGACCAGGATTCTGAAATTTCTGTCTCCTCTGATGACCAGGATTTACCCTTATCTACCTATGAGGATTTTGATGCAACGGACTCTATTCCCTCTGCTTCTCCCCCAGAGGATTTTTCTTTTGGTGAAACCTTGCTTACTCTTAGGGAGCATTTTCACTGGGAAAGCCAGGATTACTCTGATTCTAAAAAGAGGCTTAGAGATTTCTTACTCCTGCTCCAACACAGGCCTTTAGCTATCCCTCCTGTGCTGGACATTGTGGACGATGCCTTCTCGGAATCTCGCTTGGCCCCTGACTCTTTACCTCCTGCTCCCAGAAAACCTGACAGATATTACAGGGTTCCTGATTCTCACAGGTTCCTTTTTAAAAATCCTACTGCAGACCCTGAGACCATTTCACAGGGACCCAAGGGCATTAAGGCTACTACTGCCAAAAATCCTACCCCCTCTGATAGAGATTCCAGGGCCCTGGATAGATGGGGTAAGAAGGTATACACCTCTGTAACCTTGGCCATCAGGGCCTTAAATTGCCAGTTTCATATGTTAAAGTATCAGCAGCATATTATTGGATTGCTTAAACAGAAAATTATGTTGATTCCTGATTGTGCTGAAAATAAGGATTTACAGGATTTAATGCATTCTGCTAAACAGGTTGGAAAATATACTTTGCAATGTGGTTTTGATTCACTAGAGGCATCTTGCAGGGCTGCTGTCACTGGGTCTGTACTTAGAAGGCATGCTTGGCTTAAGGAGCAATCTTTGCCAGATCATGTTACAACTAAATTGCTGGATGCTCTCTTAAATCAGGACTGCCTGTTTGGCGACAAAGCAGAAGAAGTTCTTAAAAAGATGGAGGAAAAAGCTAAATCTATGTAAACTGTCAAAGATTTCTTACAAGTGCAGCCTCCTAGATTTAGTAGGCATTGGCCCTCAAAAAATTGGTCCTTTCCTGCCTCTTCCAGGCCTTCTCAGTTCAAACCCAGAACCAGCAGAACACCCAGGCTGCAGTCCCAGGGTACGCACATGATTAAGCTGTGGGGGGGCTCCCACTTCCAAATCAGGGAGTAGTGAGACCCCCCCCGCCCCCCATGGTAAGCTGTCGCAATGACTTAACTTTAAAACTTCCAAGCACTTCTCAACTGACTGCTCCTTTAGGGGGAAAGATTGCTCTGCAAGCAAAAAACTGTGAACTCGTTACCCAGACAAATGGGTTTTAAACATAGTTTCCCAAGGATACAGATTTCACTTCCACACATTACCAACCCCAAATGGTTGGCCAGATCTACCCTGAAATCAGTGGGCAGAGGCTCAAAAGCAAGTACTCTCTCTCTTAAGATTAAAGGCTATTCAGACTGTACCAGAAGAGGAAAAGGGGCAAGGTTTCTACTCAAGACTTTTCCTGGTACCCAGAAAAGGCAACTCATGGCGTTCTATCCTGGACCTGTCTATCCTAAACACCTTTTTGGTGATTCCAAAATTCAAGATGCTAACTCTTCACCAGTTGCTTCCCATGATAGGCAGAGATGCCTGGTTGGCAACACTGGATTTAAAGGAAGCCTACCTGCACATCTCAATCAGGGAATCTTGCAGAAAATACGTACACTTCAAAGCAGGCTGAATGCACTATCAGTTCTCTGCACTGCCCTTTGGCTTATCTACTGCGCCCAGGGTATTCACAAAGTGCCTAGCTCCAGTCATTGCATTTTTCAGGCGAAGAAATATTCAAATATACCCATACCTGGACGATTGTCTAATTCAGTCAGAAAGCCAGGACATACTTCTGAATCATCTGGCATTTGTACAAAAGATGTTAACTTGTCTGGGGTACGCCATAAATGAAAAGAAATCACAGTTGGTACCCTGTCAACAAATTATATTCCTGGGAGCAAGCTTGAACACAACTTTCCAGATGGCTTTCCTCACGCCAGAGAAGCAAATTCATTTGACAACTTACTTCAAACTAGTGGCCACAAAAACCCAGCTATCTGCAAGGCAAATACTGCAAGCCTTCTATAATTCCATATGCAAGACTGCATATGAGGAAACTACAGTGGTATCTAAAACGTCTATGGTGTCACCATTCTCAGGGTCTAGAAGCAATGATTCCTATCATACCTTGCCTACGGTTAGAATTCCTTTGGTGAGCAGAGACCTGCCACCAAAACAAGGGACTGCCATTCACTCTACTCCCTGCCACCCAAACTCTAACAACAGACTCATAAGACTATGCGTGGTTGGGGGGCTCACCTGGCAGGGAAGTACATTCAGGGCAACTGGAACCCAAGTCAAATGCACCTGCATATCAATCAAAAAGAAATGTTAGCTGCACAGAATGCTCTGACAGCCTTCAAGGGCCATATTCTTCCAGGACAATTAATGGTAAAGACGGACAACACCTCTGTTATGTGGTACATAAACAAGCAGGGGGATACTCATTCTTACCCCCTTTGCTGACTAGCCATGGCTCTGTGGAACACAGCCTTGAGCTACCAAGTTCATCTACAGGCTCAATTCCTGCCAGGAAAACTAAATACACTGGCAGACGAACTAAGCAGAAATCTCATGGCCCCACATGAGTGGAAACTGGAACCAAAGATTTTCAACATGTTGATCAACAAATGGTGGATCCCAGATATAAACCTGTTTGCCTCCCCCTGCAACTGCCAATTAGACAAATTCTGCACAAGGACTCCCCACAAACAAGCTTGGAAAGTGGATGCTCTGTCCTTCAGCTGGAAAAATCTATCAGTTTGTGCCTTTCCTTCTCTGCCTCTGCTCTCCAAAGTACTATTAAAGATCAAAGAGTTCAAACCAAGGATGATACTGATTGCACCAGACTGGCCACGCCAACATTGGTACCCCCTCTTGCGCAGTGTGTCACAGCTGGTCCCATGGCACCTACCTCAGACCCCTACCCTGTTGTCTCAGCAGGAGAGCCAGATTCTGCACCCCCAGCTTCAAACCCTGATCCTGGCAGCCTGGCTAATTACCTAATCTCTCCATTTCTATCCCTCAGTAAACAAGTGTTGGATGTCATTTTGGAGGCAGGAAGGCCTAGTACTAGAAAATCTTATGCTGAAAAATGGAAAAGATTCTGTGCCTGGAACCAGACTCAAGGGATGGCCACAGCAGCGCCCAATTTACCTCAGATTCTTCAATACTTAACTGAGATGCTTCACAAGGGCCTTTCCTTTTCCTCCATCAAAATCCACGCCTCAGCCATTTCAGCTCATTACTACACAGAACCACCCCTCTTTTCTCACCCACTGCTCAAGCAGTTCCTCAGAGGGGCCAAAAACTTAAGGCCACCCAGGAGAGCCCCAACTCCAGCCTGGGACCTTAATTTTGTATTGGAAAAACTCTCTCTCCCTCCTTTTGAGCCAGCTGCAACTGCAGAGTTAAAATGCCTTTCTTGGAAAACAGCTTTCCTTTTAGCAATCACTTCAGCAAGAAGGGTATCTGAATTACAGGCCCTTATGGCAGTGGAGCCTTTCATCATCTTTCATGCGGACAGGGTGTCCATCAGGACCAATCCCTCTTTCATGGCCAAGGTGGTATCCAGTGTGGCTCTTAATTAGTCCATTCATTTGCCAACCTTCTTTTCTAATCCACAGAACAAAGAGGAATGGATACTGCACTCCTTAGATGTGCACAAACAACTTAGATTTTACTTGGACAGGACTAAACCTCAAAGGAAATCTGAACAACTGCTGGTGGCATTTGCTGCAGGTGCAGAGGGGAAGGCTATTTCAAAGCAAACCATTTCTAAATGGATAGGCCATTGCATTCATTTCTGCTATAAGCACTGTGGAAAACCTATCCCACAGGAGATTAGACCCCATTCAACAGGGCTGCATCTACCTCTACAGCCTGTCTCAGAGGTGTCCCTACCAGAGACATCCTAGAAGCTGCTACCTGGAGTTCTGTACATACTTTCACCAAGCATTACCATTTGCCAGTTTTCTCTAAATCCAGAGCTGGCTTTGCCACTGCAGTCTTGCAGGGCCTTATAACTGGTCCTAATGCTATCTGAATTCCTCCTCCCATCCTTAGCTTTGGGAATCTACCCAAATGTGATGACTGCAACAGTGAAACACGAAGAACATAGTGCAGGTGTGTACACATAAATGTAGATGTTCGAGTGTATTCACTGTTGCAGTCCTGGTTACCCTCCCTCCAGCCCCCTGACTTCCTTTGGCTATACCACTATTCTCCTTTACTATACTTAAAGCTTTTTGGTGTATTTGCTTTTTTTTGGCGGTATAACCTAGTATATTTATATTTAATTGCTTCCCATTAAGGGGGGCATCTGACATCTGGGGCAAGAAAAACTGATGTAATGGCGTCGGCTGCATGCTTTATACCCCCTGACTACCTGATGTCACGGAAGATGAGACAGCAACCGATGCAGGATCCAAGACTTTGATAATCAGGCTGACTGAGGGCTACTGCAAGCAGATAACCCAAATGTGATGACTACAACAGTGAATACACTCGAACATCTACATTTATGGTAAGTGTACACAACTGTACTTCATCTCTTCTCCTTGTCCATCTACCCAGAGAACCAGTGTCTTAAATTGTTGCACCAGGGTGGAATGGCGAAATCCTCCTATTTTCAAAGTCAGCCACCTGCCAAGAAGAAAGGACAAAAGAGTCTGGTCTGATTCGGCTGCTGTCCTGCCTTCTGCAAACCTCTGTCTCAAGACTGGTGAAGACCCAGAGGATCACCCAGTAGTTACACTGGATTCCTCTACTGTAGCCGTATTGGAGGCTGGTGTGGATCCAACTTCTCACACGTCCACAGAAGCTCTGCAGATGTCTGTTCCATATGTCGAGGGGGAAACCTCGGCTGATGATTTTGCAGAGACAGAGGGAGATTCCTCAGATACTTGTTTGGGAGGAAATTCCTGCTACATTAATTGAATGTAGGCAAGGGTCTGAATCTCCTAGGGTGTTTAGGGCAGACCTCAAAAGAAAAAAAACTAAGCATATTTCCCCTATTCCTGAAGATCCTGTGCATGAATAGCAGGATTTTACCCAGGGGTTGTTAAATGCATAGATGCTTCCCCAAGGAGTTTCTGTTCCTGCTTCCTGTTGGTGGTCTACCTCATTCAATAGGCCCAGAGACTCCTCTGATGAGGACTTGAATTCTGGGGAAGAGTCTTTGGCATGTTCCTCTTCAATCCCTTCTCCCTCGGTTTATGGCTCTTAAGAGGAGGAATATATTAGCCCAGACTCTCCTTTTGAAGAATTCTCTTTTGGGAATGCTATTTCTCATATGATGGAGTAGTTTAAATGAGACTGCTCTCAGGTTTTTGACATTTCATAACAGGTACTATGAACTCCTCCAGATGGCGTCCCCTGAGCCCTCTGGTGTCCTCTTTGTCTTGGCTGCCCTTTTAGATACCTTTTCTGTTGCTTCTGTGGCCCAAGACTCTCAATCTCAAGCTCATAAGAAAACTGACAAGTTTTACAAGGTGCCTGATGACTGTAAGTTTCTCTACAAATTGTCCTTCTGCTGACCACTCTGTGGTGTCTGTCTCTTTTGGAAAATCTTTTAAGCTT
Source organism: Protopterus annectens (assembly GCF_019279795.1). NCBI lineage: Eukaryota > Metazoa > Chordata > Ceratodontiformes > Protopteridae > Protopterus > Protopterus annectens. Next base: position 261,360,267 of record NC_056728.1, read on the forward strand.
TAACCTTCTACTAAACTGCTTCCTTTAGACAAGGACAGTAGGGCTTTTGTTCGCAGACAGCCTACTCCTCTCTCCAAAGGTAAAAAGGGTTCTAGGTGGGTTCTTCCTGCTAAATCTACCCAAGACTCCATTTCTCAGAAACCTCCTTTTCAAGCCAAATCAGGTTACATCTAACTGTCTGTTCTTCCCCTTTCCTCAGTCAGGTTCCTTTATCACTTTGTCTTTCCCTGTCACTTCCCAATTGGTTAAGGATCACTGAAGTCTCTTGAGTTCTGTCCCTCATCCATCGGGGATACTTCATGGTATGGAAGGCCCTTCCTCCCTTTTTGGACATCCCTCAACCTCCTCAGGAACAGCTTTCTTTCTTTCCAGAACTACTTCAGGGCCTTCTCTTTCAAGATACCAGTCAAGCTTTTCCCCCTTCTCAGGAGGGGAAAGGGTTTTATTCCAGAATATTTCTGGTTCCCAGGAAGGAAGGCACAAGGAGGCCCATTCTGGACCTTTCTCGGCTCAACACCTTTCTGAAGATCCCTTCCTTCTGGATGTTATCCCTTAATACCCTGTTTCTTCTTCTTCTTCTACCCCAGGCTTTCCTGGTCTCTCTGGATCTCAAGCATGCTTATCTTCATATCCTTATTCATCTCCTTTTCAGGAAGTTTTTGCATTTCTCTTTCTTCCTTGCACTTTCAGTTCTGTGCTTCGCCCTTTGGTCTTTCTAGTGCCTCAAGTGTTTTCACCAAATACCTTGCTTCTGTTATTGCTTTTTGCAGGATGAGAGGAGTTCAAAATTTTCCTTATCTGGGCGACCTCCTCATTTACTCTTCCTCCCCCAGGACCTTGCTTCAACATTTTCCTTATACTGTTTGTCTCTTCCAAAGCCTGGGGTTTGCAACATTTTCCTTGTATTGTTTGTCTCTTCCAAAGCCTGGGGTTTGCAATAAACCTCCAAAAATCAGCCCTGGTTCCTTCTCAGAGCCATGTGGTTTTGGTTGCAGGCTTCAGGCCATCCCTATGCTGGCCACCCTGCCTCCTCCCAAGGCTCTTTCTCTGATTGCCTTTTTTCAGTCAATTTTCCTCAAGTTTCAGTTATGGACAGAGTTTCTCAGGGCTGTAAGATTCATGGCCTCTCCCATTCTTATGGTACCTCTAGCCAGACTCCGGATGCAAAAAACTATAGCTGTTCCTAAAGTCAGTGTGGTTCCAACACTGTCATCGTCTAGATTTTCCAGTCCCAATTCCAGTCCCTCCTCTTCCATCCCTCAAATTCGAGCTTCATTGGTGGGTTCATCAGCTGTCTCTCAATCCAGGTCTTAGTTTTCAGTGCCCAGTCCTTGTTCAGAAACTTTATTCAGATACCACAAACATGGGGTGGGGAGTCTCTTTTGGTTCCTTCAGGGTACAGGATCACTACACCCCTCATTATAAGTCAGACCATATCAATATCAAGGAGATACAAGCTCTCCTTTTTGCCCTTCAGGCCTTTCATTCTGTTTTTCTTCCAGGGCCTCTCAACGTTTTTACAGACAGTACCACAGTAGTGTGTTACATTAAGGCTGTATATATTCCTTCAGAGCAGAACATAGGGGCAGACTCTCTGAGCAGGTCCATAACATAGGATCATGAACGGATGCAAGTCCCAAGTCCTCTGGTTTGGAAGGTGGATGCCCTCTCTTTTTCCTGGAAGGGGATGTTTTTCTGTGCCTTCCCTCTCCTTCCTCTCATTCCAAGGGTCCTGCTCAAGATAGAGCAAGACTCCCCCACAATCTTGTTGGTGACTCCCTTTTTACCTGGACAGCATTGCTTCCCCCTTTTTCTGCACCTAGCCAAGGGCAGTCACCACAAGTTAATTCAGAGGGTGGACCTACTCACACCGGACAAAGAGTCTCTGATCCATCCTCACTTGTCCACTCTTCAGTTGACATTGTGGGTGAAAGAAAAAAGATGCTAAAAAGGATCAAACCCTAAGGACATGCTTAAGATATCCTGTTAGTGGGTTTCATGGCTTCCTGTAGAACCCTATGTCCAAATGAAAGAGATGATGTTCTTCGTGTTTCACTGTTGCAGTCATCACCTGTGGGTTATCCCTGCTGTGGTAGCCCTCGGCCGGCCCGAATACTAGAGTAAATTTTTTTTGCATCGGCTGCCGTCGCCTGTAGTCTGATGTCAGGTCATCAGTGCTATAAAGCAAGGCAGCCAACGTCATTACATCAGTCTTTCTTGCAGTGGAACCCGTAGATGAAGCAGTTTGCACGAGTGCCGGTCGGTCGCTAACAGAAGTTGAATTTCAGCTAAAAACGTCTAAAGCTAAATACTCTGTTGGGGATCCTTTTTCTTGCACTAACCGATGTCTGAAAAAGTTAACAATTGTCTAGCCTGTGGAAAGCAGATCCCACACCAAGACTTCCATTCTTACTGCGTCACTTGTTTAGGTCCAGACCACGACATCCCCTGTTGCCTGTTCTGTGCCCTCTTTAATGTGAGAACCCTTCACCGTAGAGCTCTTTTTGTAGACATTTATTTTCGTGTCCGTCTTCGCATTCCAATATGGCATCCGTCGGCCAACAATCTGTGGACATTCTGAAAAAACGTAGAGATAAAAATAGAGACAGTCCACACAAGGCTAAGCCTTCCGACGACACTACCGCTAAGCACGTCGTCAGTTCTCTGGAATTCAGTGAGGCACTTTTGCAGCTCCTGATGCCTGATTCGATATCTATGCAGGGCTCTACCGAGACCCTTTTGGAGTCCAGTAGGCTACAGAAATCTTCTTCGTCTTCCGAGCCTTTGGCTCTCTCTGTCTCGTTTGGGTCCAGAGCCACTATGCAGGCACCGGCTTCCGAGGAGGCCTTTTGCACTACTGAATCTAGACAAAAACAGATGTCTTCTCATCCAACTACTGTTTCTCTCAGGCCGATAGATTATTTCAGGCCTAGAAGCCAGGCCACTCCTAGGAAATCTGCTTCTAGCCACCAGCTTGCTACTGCTCCACCACCCCAAGCACAAATGCTTAAAATGGCAGAGGATCTCATCTCCCTTATCCAGGGTATTCAGGCCACAACTTCTAAAAGGAAAGGGCACCCTTCCCCAGAAATTATGACAGAACAGGATTCTGAGGAATCTGACTATTCAGTTTTTGAAGAACAGCATCCCTTAACTGCCTTTGAGGATTCAGATGCAGAGAAATCCATCCCTTCTGCTTCCCCTCCAGAGGACCTTTCCTTTGGGGAAACCCTTCATGCCCTCAGGGAATATTTCCAGTGGCAATCACAGGACTTCCCACAGTCTAAGAAAAGACTTAGAGAGTTTCTGGACCTGCCCCCAGTACAGACCCCTGGCCATCTCCTCTATTTTAGAAGTGGTGGATGATGTTTTCCATGAATCCAGCTTAGCTCCTGATGCCCTTCCTCCTGCTCCCAGTAAACCTGAATGGTACTACAGAGTACCAGATTCTCAAAAATACCTGTACAGAAATCCTGCTGCAGACCCAGAGGTCATTACACAGGGATCTAAAGGAGTTAAGACTAGTTCTGCCAAGAATCCTCTTCCTTCTGACAAGGACTCCAGAGCTCTGGACAGATGGGGTAAAAAAAGTATACATTTCTGCAACCTTAGCTGTCAGAGCACTCAGTCGTCAGTTCCATATGTTAAAATATCAACAACACACTTTGGAACAATTAAAACAGAAGACTGCTACCTTGCCTGACTGTGCCCCTTCAAAATATTTAGCAGATTTACTGCACTCTGCTTGTTAAGTAGCCAGACACTCATTACAGTGTGGATATGATGCCCTAGAAGCCTCTAGCAGGGCAGCAATGACAGGATGTGTTATTAGGAGACATCCATGGCTGAAGCAACAACCTCTCCCTGATCATGTCAAGTCTAAACTTATTGATGCACTCCTAGATAAGGAATGCTTATTTGTGGAAAAAGCAGAAGAGGTGCTTAAAAAATGGAAGACAAAGCAAAATCGTTGCAAACAGTAAAGTTTCTTTCACGTTCAACCACCCAGATTCAGCAGGAACTTTCCCTCTAAGCACTGATCATTCCCTGCACCTAGCAGACAGGGCCAAGGTAAGCCACGCAGGGACAGCCCATCCAGGTCCCCTATCCTAGGGCCAGCAGAGAAGCAAACAACGGATCACTTCCGTCTCTAAGGCAGGGAGTTCTAAACCAACCTTCTATGGCAAACACTCACAATGACTCCCCCTCCCCCTCCCTTCTCTCATCAAAAACTAGGAGGTAGGCTCTCCCTCTTCAAAGACAAATGGCTTTCTGTGACAAAGGACCAATGGGTCTTAAAGATCATTTCTCAGGGATACAAATTCTCTTTTGCCAAACTCCCAATTCCAAGAGGGTACCCAGACTTACCTCCAAATCAGTGGGCAGAGGCATTGAAACAGATCCAAACTCTCATGTCCCAGGGGACAGTAGAACCTGTTCCCTCAGATCAAACAGGCAAAGGCTTTTATTCCAGACTATTCCTTGTTCCCAGAAAAGAGGGCAGTTAGTCCCCCATCCTGGATCTACCCATTATGAACACCTCCCTGGTGGTCCCCAGATTCAAAATGCTAACTTTGCAGCGGCTGCTGCCTCTGCTGACAAACAAATGCCTGGCTAGTGACCCCTAGACCTACAAAATGCCTACCTCTGCATCCCCATCAGGGAATCGTGCAGAAAATTCCTGCGCTTCAGAGCAGGCTCACAACACTTTCAGTTCTCTGCACTGCCCTTTGGCTTATCTACTGCTCCCAGAGTATTCACCATATGCTTGGCCCCGGCCATAGCATTCTGCAGACAGAGTAGTATACAGATTTACCCTTACCTGGATGACTGCCTCATTCAGGCAGAGTGCAAAGAAAAGCGGCTCCAGGACCTCCTCTTTGTCAAATCACTCCTAACTTCCGTCAACGAGAAGAAATCAAAACAAAACCTCACCAGGAAGATCATTTTCTTGGGAGCTGTGCTAGTCACAGCATTCCCAAATGACCTTCCTATCCTCAGAAAAGCAGAGCTTCCTGCCTCTCTACTTTACCCAGCTGGCTTCCAGAAGTCACCTCACTGCGAGGAAGTTCCTGCAAGCCCTGTGATACATTGCGTCTTGCATCCTTCTCATTCCCCTGGCCAGGCTTCACATGAGAAAACTTCAGTGGTATTTAAAGAACCTTTAGTGTCAGCACTCCCAGTCCCTAGAGACCTCTCTCCCTCTGATCCCATGTATAAGGGCTGAGTTTCTGTGGTGGGCAGAGGCCTGTGCCAGGAACAGGGGTCTTCCCTTCATCCTCTGCCCTACCTGCCAGACCATCACCACCGATGCCTCAGACATTGCTTGGGGCGCTCACTTAGCAGGCATGTGCACCCAAGGTCTTTGGGATGCCCAGCAACTACACTTGCACATCAGTCAGAAAGAAATGATGGCAGTGCAAAAGGCTCTGACATCCTTCAAACCCCATCTCAGGCCAGGGGTTCTCCTTATAAAAGCAGGCAACACCATAGTAATGTGGTACATCAACAAACAGGAGGGCACCCAATATTACCCCCTGTGCAGGTTAGCCATGAGCCTCTGGCTTACAGCCACCTCCATGGATCTACACCTTATTGCCCAATACCTACCAGGGGTCAGCAACACCCTGACAGACCACTTAAGCAGAAATATACTGGACCCCATGAATGGCAGCTCCACAGGGAAATTTTTCTGCAAATGACTCAAGAGTGGGGGACTCCAGAAGTGGATCTCTTTGCCTTGCACCTCAACCACCAGCTGCAAAAGTTCTGTACCAGGGAGTATCACCTCCTAGCGTGGAAGGTGCATACCTTCACCTTCCCCTGGAACTCCCTCTTTGTGTACGCGTTCCCTCCCCTACCCCTTATTCCCAAGGTACTGACCAAAATAAGGGAGGAGAGACCAAAGGCCATCCTCATTGCTCCAGACTGACCCAGACAGCATTGATACCCCTTACTGTGCAGTCTGACCTTACAGCCCCCCAAGCAGCTTCCCCTGATCTCAGACCTCTTGACCCAGGTGAGGGGCAAGATACTGCACCCAGACTTACAGACTCTCAATCTTTCAGCATGGATTATACCGGAAAAGCTAACAAGGAGTCTCTGTTAAGCAAACAGGTCCTAGACATCATCACAGAGGCCAGAATGCCCAGCTGCAGAAAATCATACGCAGATAAATGGAAAAGATTCTGCTCCTGGAACTAGTCCAAAGGGGCCAGTACCTCCCATCCTTCCATCCATGTTATCTTGGATTACCTAGCAGAGTTGCTCAATAGTGGCCTCTCTTTCTCCTCTATTAAAATCCATGCCTCAGCCATTTCTGCCCATTGTGATTCAAACCCACCCCTCTTCTCTCATCCTTTGATTAAACAATTCCTCAGAGGGGCTTCTAATATCAGACCTCCCACGCCACCCTGGGACCTGAATTATGTTCTAGAAAAACTAAACTTGCATCCTATAGAACCTGCTGCTTCTGCAGAATTAAAATACCTCTCCCGGAAGACCGTCTTCCTACTTAGCTATCACCTCAGCCAGAAGGGTATCAGAGCTTCAGGCTGTCATGGCTGTTGAGTCCTTTATCATTTTCCATGCAGACAGGGTCTCCCTCAGGACTAACCCCTCTTTTATGGCCATGGTGGTATCTGATGTGACCCTCAACCAGGCCATACACCTTATCCACTTTCTTTCCCAACCCTCAAAATAAGGGGGAAAGAATTCTACACTCGCTAGATGTGCAAAGATAACTCAGATACTATCGGGACTGTACTAAACCATTCAGAAAAATGGACCAACTACTTGTCAGCTTTGCCCCTGGAGCAGAGGGGAACCCCATTTCCAAACAAACCATTTCCAAGTGGATATCACACTGTATCCATTTCTGCTACAGACTACATGGGAAACCCCCCCCAAGTCTGTCCTTGCCCATTCCGCTTCCACAGCCTTCCTCAGAGGAGTCCTCACCAGGGACATCTTGGAAGCTGCCACGTGGACCTCTGTCCATACCTTTACAAAGCATTATCACCTACCTCTTTTTTCTAAGTCTAGGGCAGGGTTTGCCTCTGCAGTTTTGCAGGGCCTGCTTACTCAGGCCTAGGACTCTAACCTATCCTCCACACTTTACCTCAGCTTTGGGAATCCTCCCACAGGTGATGACTGCAACAGTGAAACACAATGAACATAGTACAGTTGTGTACATTTACCATAAATGTAGTGTATTCACTGTTGCAGTCCTGGTTTTCCTCCCTCCATCCTCCATATAGCATCTTCTGCTTCCCACGGTGGCTTTTTTGCCACCAGGACCACCTTTCCTTATTTCCTTGTCCTTCTGACAGGTTAGGGCAAGAAAAACTGATGTAATGATGTCAGACTACAAGTGACTGCAGCCGACGCAAAAAAACATTGACTCTGGTACTCGGGCTGGCTGAGGGCTACCACAGCAGGGATAACCCACAGGTGATGACTGCAACAGTGAATACACTCGAACATCTACATGTATGGTAAGTGTACACAACTGTACTTTCTGACTAGTGTCTTGCTCTTAACCAGGATTCACTTTCTGAGCAGATCCTCCTGGTTCTCTCATATTTATGTGAATTGCTCCATGCTGGGTTGGCATATACTTCAGTTAAGGCCTACCTTTCAGCTGTTTGCTTATCTGCCATTAACTCCTCCCCTGACATCTAGGTTGAGGCCACACAATTTCTTAAAGGCATTCCATCAAACCTCCCCGGAAGCCTATTCAGACTTCTGGGACCTTAATTTTGTTCTTGAAAAAAACTGACCCATGTTCCTTTTGAGCGTGCAGCTTTTTGTATGGAAGACTCTCTCTTAGCTAAAGTAAGGGCCAAAAAGAGCAGTGTCTGAACTCTAGGCTGTTCTGTCTGTTCCTCCTTTTTTGTTCTTTTCATCTTGATAGGATAACTGTTTGTTCTAATCACTGCGCTGGTGGTGCTGCGGTAGCGTTGTCACCTCACAGTAAGACGTTGTCCTGTTCGATTCTCAGCTAGAGCATCTTCTGTGTGGAGACATGCGTGAATGGGCGTACCTTCGTTGAAGGTTGTGCGTCAGGGCCGGCAACTCTGCACGTAAAAATCTACTGCCAATCATTAGCGGACCGGAGTTCCGCTGTGGCGACCCCTAACCGGGAAAAGCCGAAAGACACAACCTCAACAACTCTTTGTTCTAATCATAGGTTCATAGGTAGGTACTAGGCTATTGGCCCCAGGGCTTATATAAGCCTAGCCAAAAAGGTACCCTGGCTTTCGCAACCCAAGAAAATGATTTTCCTGTGCTGCTGTTGAGCAGAGCCACAGAGATGATCCCCCAGGGGTGAATTTCCTATTTCCCATCCAATCATCAAGATTTTTCTTGAAGAGTGCTAATGAGGAGCTTTGTTTGATATAGATAGGTAGTTTGTTCCATAGTATGGGAAGTCTCTGGGACAGGAATCTATCCCTCCAGCATGTTCTGTTTGTTGTAGTGACAAGGCTTAGGTCCCTAGAGCGTGTAGCTCGGAGGGATTGGGATTTCTTTAAGTGGAGCATGTCGAACAGCTCTGGGTTTGACATAGCTTTGTGTGTTAGGCAGAGATCTCCTCTGAGTAGGCGTTATGCAACGGAGTAAAGCTGGAGTTTTTTGAGACGGTCTGCGTAGGACATCTGTTTGAGGCCAGTAATCCTCTTTGTGAGGTATTTCTGCAGGCTTTCCAGTTGTTGTAGATGTCTTGTCAGGTACATACCAAAAGGGGCGTTGTACTCTATAATGGGTCTAATGAGTAACAAGTAGAAGGGAACAATGACCTCTTTTTTTTCCTGGATGAGAAATTTTTTGTGATGTGGTGTGCCGCATAGAAGGATTTCCTGACTACTGTGGCGATGTGATTATCAAAGGAGAGACTACTGTCCACCTGTGTCTCAAGGTCTCTTATCACACTTTCGGCGTTAAGTAGACTACCACCTATGTGGTAGCTCATGGGTACAGAGCTTTTACCAAAGGGAATGACAATGCACTTTTTGGCATTGAGCTTGAGGTCATGGTTTGGCACCAGGCATCTGTTTCCGTGAGGCCCTTTTGTAGGATGTCCACATCGTTAGGAGTTTCGATTATGGCTCCTAGTTTGCAGTCATCTGCAAACTTCGTTAGCCAAAGATCTTCTGTGTTAGCCTATACTTCAGAAAAGTAGATACCAAACAGGAGAGGACCCAGGACTGAACCCTGTGGTACTCCACTTGTCACTGGTCTGAAGTCGGATTTGGAGTCTGCTACTTTCACAATGTGGGTTCTGTCACTGAGCCAGTTGGCTTGTGACATAGGGATTTATACCTAGTTTAGTGAGTTTATCTATAATTCCAGAGTGGGGGATGGTGTCAAAAGCCTTGGCGAGGTCTAGATAGGCTTTGTGAACCACATTACCCTCATCTATGGCTTTAGTGATTGCTTCAAAGACGTCTATCAGGTTTAGGAGACATGATCTGCCTTTTACAAACCCGAACTGGGTGGGGTCCAGAGTTTGGAGATTACCATTGTCTTTGTGTATAAGATCCATGATGATACATTCCATGGCCTTGCAGACCAGGCTCGTTAGGCTAATGAGGCGGTAGTTCCCGGGGTCTCTGGCAGCTCCCCGTTTGTGGAGTGGGATAACCGTTGCTGTGCGCCATTCAGTGGGCACAAAGCCTGAACATGGTGCTTAGGTGGGGTGCCAGTTCATTCTGCAGTTTGTGTAGAACGCAGCCTGGGGTGTTGTCGGGTCCCATGGATGTTGTGTTCTTGGCTTTGGAGAGTGTAGTTTTTACTTGTGCAACCGTGATTACAGGAACTTTGCATTCTTCCAGTATAGAGGGGCCCTTTAGGGGTTAAGAGGGGGGTAAAGTTAGCACTGAACCTATCTGGCAGGATGTTGGCAATATCAGTTGTTTCAGTATATTTAGTGCCATTGTGCTGTAACTCAGAGCAGATCTTAGTGTTGCCATTGAGATTCTTGACATAGCTATAGAATGCTTTGTGGTTGTCTTTAGAATCAGTGGTGATTTTGTTTTCGTAACTTGCTTTGGAGGATTTTATGAGGTATCTCAGCTTCTTACGGAGGCTGACCAGGGAGTTCCTCCATTCGTGGGATTTTACTCTTTTTTTGCAACAGTTTCCTTCTTATGTTGTAGAGTTTGTTTATGGCAGGGGACCACCAGATCGGCTTCCTTTTTTTTTTGGAGGATAGCATATTGGTTCTTTTAGGGATAGCACGATCCATGCACTTGTGTAAGTGCTTATAAAGTGCATTTGTGTAGGATTCAGCAGTCGTACCTCTATTGTCCATCTGCTTGGGTGTCGTGAAGGATGCCACTTCTGTCTTAAGAAGCGTGAAGTTGGCTTTGGAGAAATTTTTTACGGTGGTTTCCCTAATGGGGGGTGGGGGTGGGATGTGGATGTCTAGGGTGATTAGCTTGTGGTCAGATTTGACCAAAGAGGAATTGACCGCTGGTATAGAACACCGGTCGCCCATGTTGGTAATGACCAGGTCTAGGATATTGCTGCCCCTGGTGGGGGTGTGGATAAGTTGATCCAAGCACTGGAATATATGAATTCCAGAAAACGTTGAGCAAAAGTGTTGGTACATGAGTAGTTTTCCCAGTTAATGGTGGGGTAGTTGAAATCGCCCATTATTAGGGTGTTGGGTTGTACCCTAATATTTTCCAGTGTGTCAAGAAATTAGAAGTGGGAATCCTGGGGCATGGTGGGGGATCTGTAGCAAGTTACAATTTGGATTGCAGTCTTGCCCAGAGTTAGTTGCACTTGGATAATCTCGGATGCATGCAACTAGCCTGGAGGTGTGGATATCCTTAAAGAATATGGACATGCCTACGCCTTTAGTGTTTTGGTCCAGGTTAGGTGGCTGAAAGGTGTGGTATGAATTGTAGTCTGGTAATGCAGGGTGCTCTCTGGAGTCTTGAACCAGGTCTCTGTTACTGCACAGATGTTGATGTTCTCCATTTTAAGGAGTGGCTCAAGTGAATGCATTTTTGAGGTTTATTGAGTAGCATTACCCTCATATTTTGCTTGCTTGTACCTGTTAAGGTGGCGAATTTGTCATTTGAACCTTGCGTAAAAAAGGCACTATGGGGTGGCAAGAGCCTTAGCCAGTATCCAGAATCCCAAGGGTGACAGGTGCAGGCTATCTCTGGCAAAGCATCGTGGTCTGTCGATCATGTCACCCCAGGCAGACAGATACTGGATCCCCTTAGAATGACACCAGAAGCTTAGCCAAGGTGGTTAATGAATTGTCTCTTAATCAGTCTATTAATTTGCCCTGCTTTTTTCCTTCTCTGCAGTCTGCTAATGATAAGGTTCTTCACACCTTGGATTTGCATAGGGGGCTTGGATATTATTTTGATAAGACTAAGGCCATTTGCAAGGCTGAGCAGATTTTTGTTTCTTTTCATCCCAGATCTCTAGGTTTGGCCGTTTCTAAGCAAACAATTTCTTCAAGGATCTAAGGCTATTTCCCGTGAAAGGTGTAACTAAAAGAAAAGTCTTTCTGCTTCTGTAAATACTCATTCTACCATGGCTGAGGCTTCTTCTGGGGCTTTTTTCAAGTGATTGGATCCCAGTTCCATTCTTGAGGCTGCTACTTGAACCTCACTCTATACCTTTAATGAGCATTACAAGTTGGACGTTGTTTCCAGAGCAAGAGCTGGGTTTGCCAGAGCTATCCTGTATGGTTTTCTTGAAGGTTCTTCTGGACCTTCCTCCTCCCAAGTTTCCTCTTGAGCTTTTGTACTCTCCCTTTAGTAAAGAGTACTGCAACAGTGATATGGAAGGACACAGTACAGTTTTGTAACATCTTACCATAACAGTAGATGTCCTTCTCTTCACTGGTGCAGTATTCCCTTCCTCCCTGCTCCCCTTCTGCTTTCCTGTTTTCCTTTTCTCCTTCTGGATGCACATATTCCTCCTACATCCTAGAACTCTTGCTTCTCCTGGGGATATATTCAGTTCTGAGGTATGTACATCCATACATCACCTTTATGCCCTGCGCCTTGAGCTGGGAGCTTAAGTGTGATGTATGACTTCTATAAAAACCGTAGGCTTTGGTATACTGGCTGGATGTTGGCTACCCTTGGCAGGGAATCCTTTTAGTAAAGAATACTGCAAAAGTGAAGAGAAGGACATCTGCTGTTATGGTAAGATTTTACACAACTTTTCTTTCTTTTTTTTTTTCTTTTTTTTTTTACTGAAATGATTTTTATTTTGATGAAATAACAATAATTTAATACATTCATAACATTCAATAACTATTTAAGTCAACTTTTCTTTCTTGAAGCTAAAAGTAAGTCATTTTCATACTGAATCAGAGATGATCCACAAGGAAATTTAATCTTATCTAATTGTTTCTTCATATCCCTTGATATAAGGGGGAGAGATTCTACATAACTTTGTGGTAATCTTGTCCACGGCTACTGTTGTTTATAAGTAAAAGCAAGCAAGTACTGACTGCCTGGATGTATGAGAGTAGAAAAGAAGTTAGATGAAATGTCTGTCACTGAAAAGGTGGTGGCACCTGCTGGGATAGAACTCTGTATTGTTGCAGGGTTAGGAACCACTGGAAATGTTGATACTATCACAGTGTTCACTGTATGTAAATTTTGTATAAACCCATAGGTACTTTTTCTCTGTTACGTAACTGGTAAAGTAAGCAAATTAGAAGGACTGAGAGTTGGACAATGGTACCTTGGTAAAATAAGAAAATTAGAAGGACTGAGAGTTGGACAATGGTACCTTGTTGTAACAATGCAGAAATAACTGGTTCAGTTCCTTTTTCTGCTTCTACCAACAAAGGATACTGAACTACCATAGACAAGCACTCACAATTTTATAAGTACAGGTTCTGCGTTTCTCTGTGAGCCCTGCTTCGTTGTCATGGGTAGTCCAGAGCTACAGAGGGGATAGCATTCAATTTTTTTTCATATCAGCATTTCCTGCTTTCTGTTCTGCTGTTATGAATGCAAAAAGGACATCTTCATTTGAACATATAATGTTAGAATGTAATCCTACAGATTCATTAGGAATGCCTAAAAATACACCATCAAGTGTGCAATAAAGAGTACGCCTAAGTTTACATAGTAAATCTCTGCTAGCAGATTTAGAGGCCACATTTCCTACAATAAAAGCATGCTGTTCTTTTTAACAGACCATTTTGAATAGGGTCAAGTTTAGTTTCTGGATAGTCTGTAGGAATTCCAGACACATCCATACCCAAAATCGTGGTTTTTAGAAAGTGGATGGTGTTTGAAGTTTGGTAAAGTAGTCACAGATCTAGTAGTTATGTATGTACAAGAAATGGGACATAGATATTTTGCACTGTAGGATTAACAAAGGGACCATTTTGATCAATTGGTACTAAGGGAATTAACTGTAGATCCTTCTCATTGTTGTCCTAATGAGTTTGCTGCAACAGTAGTGGCTGCCAAGTGGTTTTCCATACATGAGGCTTTCTATTAGGTTGTTGTGGTGTTTTGAGTGTTTGGCAAAGCTGTTTGCTGTCCAGCTAGTAGGCATTCATTTTGATATTGCCAAGTTTGATCACAGTTAAAACAAGTATTTAAATGTGGTGTACCCTGAGGTGCTTGTGGTGAGTTGAGGATAATTTTACTGATACTGTCCTGGGGTCACTGAAAGAACTGGACTCAGCCTTTTCCCACACAATTTATTCTTCACTGTCCCTGCCTTAGAAGTCAATATTGAACTACTGCAGTTGAATATTCACTAGCTTTTTCTTTTGTTCCTTTTCTTCCCTAAGGATATTATCTGCTATATATTGTGCCTGGTTTACAATTTCATGGATGCCTAAACGTGACCATTTCAAACAAGCCTTTTTAATCTCTTCTTGTACTGGTGGTAACAAGCCCTCTAAAAAAACTGCTTGACCACATGCTGGTTGCTGACTCTGGATGTCTAAAGAAGGATTCAAATGCATCTATCTTGTGTTGCAAATATGCATCAGTAGACTCAGTCTGTCTTTGCACAGTAGCATTTATTCTTGCCTAGTTAGAGGCAGAAGGACACTCTGTCGTAATGATTTTTAAGATGTTATTTCTATTCTAAATCATCTGTATATTTCAGAATATTGTCACTTAGGTTAGATTTTTCCCATATTTTCTTAAAAAAATATTGGGAGGTGTGGAAGCTTTTAGTACAGCTCTCAGGTCTTCAGTGGTAGGGTTTTGCAACTGCATATTTTACTGAATGTGTTTGGGAGGGAGAAAATTGGGAATAGTTTGAAAATCTGTTGCAGTCCATAGCCAGCAGGTACCACTCTTATTGTATATTCATCTTCGCTTATCTCTAGCTACTGCTGGGTTTGGTACTTCTCGTAAAGGGTGCAACTGTGTGGAAGGTATATCAGAATCAGGAGAAGAGTCAGAATGTGTCTCTTCTTCTGCAGGTTGACTTGCAGGGGATGATGCCCACTGATATTCCTCCCCACCAATAATGATTGGAAATTGAGTAGTAATGTGCTTTCTTTTACCGAAAATGCTATTTTTTGCTGGCTGGCTTTTTTTTAGGAATTCCCCCATATTTATATTTGTGATACATTTTTTCCCCATTTATCAGTTATATGCATTAATGGTCTGAGAGTATTACCTTCTGACAATGTTGACGAAATCTAGCATTATAACCCACCCCAGCAGGGAGACTGGAATTGCTTGAAGTAACTTGGGCTGTATCTGTGGACGTGGTAGCTGTTTCTGCTAAGCTGGCCTCCACTTGCCCTCTCAAGAGAGGGGTAACAGTCAGCTTCTTAAAGCTTGGGTGAGTCGGAAGGTAATGGAGCCCAGTCATCATCAGATGATTCTCTTTGAGAGTGATAATTTCTATAACTGTCTTAAAGGATAGATACCCCAAGAAATGGACTTTTCTTCTGCATATTTTTGTAAAGTTAGCCATTCTAATACCTGCCTGCAGTTGTGACTGTAACTCAGCTGAGTTATATCTTAAACTTCTAACTACAAATTCCTTTTCTGTTATTTGTAGATTCTTCTTGCCAGTCATTAAAAGCTGAACAACAGAAGGCTGGTACCTTGTTACGCCTCTGTTTCAGTTTATTTTTTAGATTTTCTAAAATTTTCCTATCAAAAGTACCTTTTTCCAGAAACTGTAAAGCTCTATCATTTCGCTTGAGCTCAGACCAGTTTAATAAATATTTACAGCTGTCTCTAATTTACTTATTAAACGTATACCTGCCCATGCTCTAAAGCAAAAATATAACCCACACCACTCCCTCTAAACCTCCCCTTGTCATCCTTCTCCTATACTTTTAATACATCATCCACCCATGTCCCTCTCTTTCTTTACCCACTCCTTAACTACTTCCTACAAACTTTTATCCCTCCCTACTGCTCACTACCTCATATCTCAAAACTCCCTCACACCCCTTTTCTACTGCTTTTCCACTGACTTATTTTTTACTCATCCCTCAAACATCCATCATCAGATTCTTACTTTCTCCTCTATCCCATGTGTATTACATTACCTAATCTTGAATCTGTATATAATCTTAAAATAAATGTACTATTTGCATATATCTTTCATTTATATTTTAACAGACCACAACTCTCACCGTAAGTGCAAACTCAGTACCTCCATTGTAACTCTTGTACAAATGAATGTAACAGTTTTTGTTAGTGTCTTCACGTTTTCTTTTACATATATGTTTTCTTAATATAAATGTAATATTTATACTTTGTTATGATGATATTAAATATTGTGGAGCTTTTCTCCCTTGGCCTCTGCTGAAAATGGGTTTTTGACCTAGTCGGACTTTTCCCCATCACTAAATGTCAATCAGTCAATAAGTAAATACCTGCTTGAGTCCCATGCTCAGGCTGCTTAAAACCACTAACTACTGGCCCCATTATAAAAATGCACCATCATACCAAAAGGATAGATCTGTGGCTATAATTAGGGTCACTCGCGTTCCCAGTGAAGGAATCCTCTCTTCCTTTTTCTTTATATTTTGATTAGAACCCCCTCTCACTCCCGAGAAGGACGTTCAATCCTTCTACCTGGGAAACACAGTCCCTGTGACAAGGATACTCTGTTCTTGTATATATTGGCTAAACCCCACTAGCACACAATTATCCATTAGAATGTTAGTATAAGTGATCACATAGACCTCCAGTTTCCTTGATTCATACAGTTTACCCATCCACATGCAATTAAAACTAGCGAAGAAAGTTTTTCTAGAGCTTACCTTTAGATACTTTAAACTCTGCTGAGATTTAAAATTGTGTACTGTCACACCAGAAACTTGCCTGGTAGAAAACCTGTCTGTCTCTAGAGCCCAATGGCAATTTGTAATGCCGCAACATGCAAATGGCTTGCATCCAGAGTAGCATCGCAGAAAACTGTTAAGGTACCAAATAGCTTTCACATGAGACAGTTCAGCAGAGAATAAAAATCTCTTTTAGTGCACTGAAAGACATTTACATGGGAGACTAGGCATTTTCCAAATCTTGCCTCCTCGAACTACAAAAATCAGTATTTTATACCTTTTTTTCATTAAAAGAAACATTATTGTAACAATTATAAAATTGCTACTGACAAATTAGAAATGAACACTACAGCATTCATTTTGTTAAGATCTCCTGACTACTTGTTTATGACATTGCATATTAGGCACAAGTTCCGAAATCCATGACAGAACTTTGTACTCTGACCACATACCCTTTCAGCACTTGTGAATATTAAGACAGGAAGCATGCTAACAAATACATACTTGAAAGATGCTCAAGATTTTTTCGGCTATTAAAGCATATTAAAAATTAAATGCATTCACTAACATTTTTCCTTTCTCTGTAATCCTTCACAGGATTAAGAAGGGATACATAGTGATGATTATGGGAGCCACATACTTTGTTTTGCTATAGAAGGATGAGTTCACTCAGGGGAGAAATTACTTTGCCAAATAATATTGCTGACTAACCATAAAGAAGATTTCATGATTTTGCGTACTGGAATGTGAACTGGCAGCTGATATAAGCAGGAATGAGATTTCCTGTATAGGTAATTTTTTAAGCATCCCCATTCCCACAGGACTGAGGTCTAGTTCCTGAGGGAAATTGAGTGGCTTCTCTACCTGTACCCTAACAGTCCATTAATTCTGCAGTAATAGGAGTTGGCAATCCCTAATTGAGGCAAGAATGCTGTGGCCCATTCATTCCTGCCCTGGAATCCCCAATAAGCTCATTCTCTCCATTGCGGGAATCTGATGGTAGGGAATGGGCATGCTTGCTGGTCCTGTGGGGATGGGGCCTGCTCTACCCCCATACAGTGGAGTCATACCTCTCAACCTCTGACAGCAAGAAGTCTGGACAAAGCCATAAAATAAAAGTGAGACAAAGGCCCAAAAGTCGTGACAGTTTTTAATTATTGCTCTTACAAACTTAGAAAGTTGATAGAATAGCAGGTTTTGATTAGCATGAATTTTCTGAAGGTTTTGAAGTCTGAAACTCAAATGCATGTCATTATTTTCCAACTTCAGTCTTTAATTATTTGCCATTGATTTGCCAGAAAACCACAATTGTATGAAAAACTGACCAAAAATATGAAGCAAAAATCTGGACATTCTGCCAAAATGTGTACCAGGTGACCTGTATGAGTGGAGTCACTATAACAACTCTTTTAAGTTCTGTTATATTTTTCCCTTTGAAGGGAAATGTTCCTTCACAAACTGAATTACCATGCAGCTTGCACATGGCAGTGTGAGCGCACTAGGCGCGAGCACCACAGGATTAATACAGCTCGGTGTCATCTGTGCAACAGGCCAGAATCACCTCCCTCCACCCAGGATGAGTGAGCCGGCAGTGAACATTCACTTCCATCCTTCCACGCCAGCTCCTACAGGCAGCCAAGCTTCTTTTCAAACTCTGGTTGCCTGTAACTAGTCGGGGCTTTATCCCTCTATGCAACAGAGTTTGCTTATAACTAATTTACCATTGAATGCCTTCAAACTCCTGTACTTGTGTGAACTGTTGGGCAAAATATTATATACAGGGAATTTGTTTTCTCTTTTTTCTTTGTGTATTGGTGTAAAATATCAAATTGCTGCATTTATATACTTTACAGTTATTCAGCAGCATTACTGGTTTGAATGTGTTGTGTTTAATAGGTATTAGTACTAATGTGTATATATTTTTTTATTATATTATGATCACTTAATCATAATTTGTATAACTATGAAGATGTAATGCACGTGCTGTTTATAAAAAGTGAGTATTATAAGGA
Source organism: Protopterus annectens (assembly GCF_019279795.1). Classification (NCBI taxonomy): domain Eukaryota; kingdom Metazoa; phylum Chordata; order Ceratodontiformes; family Protopteridae; genus Protopterus; species Protopterus annectens. The sequence goes on from NC_056728.1 coordinate 261,378,546, forward strand.
TCAGTTGAAAGGATCTGTGGAGATGGACCATTCAGCTAGTCAACTATACTGTTAATTAATGAGTGTTTAGCCTGAATAGTTAGGTTGCGTAAATTATGAATATATATAGTTTAATTTAAAATGTCTGAAATTTGATTGAAGTTTGTGGTTTGTCTCTTTTACAGATTTCCTTGATTGCTTACATGTTGTCCCTATGTCTGAAGAAGTTTGCAATAATTAGTAAAACATAGAGTTTACAGTGTTGTATTGATACTGTTTGAAAGTTATACAAATTATATTTACTTACTGTGCTGTTTGAAATTGTTTAGCCTTACAGTTTTTGTGGCTATAATGCTACCACACTTTAACATCTAATGTTAGATAATTATTATTTATTGCTGGTTTACTGAATTTATATATTTCTGGGTCCTCTTCTGTTTGGTATCTACTTCTCTGAAGTACAGGCTAACACAGAAGGTATTTGGCTAACGAAGTTTGCAGATGACTGCAAACTAGGAGCCATAATCGAAACTCCTAACGATGTACAAAAGGGCCTCACTAAGACAGATGCCTGGTGTCAAAGCCATGGCCTCAAGCTCAATGCCAAAAAGTGTGTTGTCATCCCCTTTGGTAAAAACTCTGTACCCATGAACTACAACATAGGCGGCAGCATCAAGAAATCTGCTAGACCGCTGAATTCCTCTGTACAAAAAGATTTTATTCAGATAAAACGCTTGTTTAAAAACGCTTTTCATCTGACAGAATTGTTGAACTTCTTCAGATAAAAGAAAAATGTTTGATACCATTCAAATCACCTCCGTCATGTCACCTGATTGACAAATGAAACATTTTAAAGTTACAAATACTGTTAATATAAAACTTAATGATGTTATGTGGTCCAATCTCGCCTAAATTCTTGCTCCGACTCTGCCAACCTAATTTTTCTAGCAAGAAGTCTCTAATTGGCTGGGCTAACCTGGTATCCCATGTTGCACTGCTCCATAGCCCCAGATCTCGTTTGCCGCTCATGTAGCTAGGACGTGGTCTCACTTGGCTGTGGCTAAGTACCTTTAAAGCTTCTTTTTCTGTAAGAAATTGTGGTTTTCCTCACAAAAGCTATTTTAATAGCTATTTTTGCTTGCTTTATCGTGTTGTTTTGTGTGTGTGTGTGTGTGTGTGTGTGTGTGTGTGTGTGTGTGTGTGTGTGTGTTTTTTTTTTTGGTATCCCTACTGTTCTGCCGGGCTAGGCCCGTTTAACTTAGAGGAGCTAGTCCTCCCTGTTGGCTAGTTGTTTGATATTCCTGTTCTGTGTTTAGAGGTGTGGTGTTTTTTGTCCCTGGTATAGTGTGTGTGAGTGGTTTCAAGAACTGTTTAAGTTAGAAATTCTTGTCTGCTGTTGTTGGCTGTAGTTTCCCGCCTTAGCCGTTTTTTCTCGGGCATAGGGCCCTGTTGCTTGTGTTTCATTTGGTGCCTGTCGATATGTCTAAAGACCAGAAAGATCAAAAGGAACATAAACCTTCTGGGTTTAAGAAATGTTCCAAGTGCAACTACAAGATGTCCATTACAGATGGATATTCCATTTGTGTTTACTGCCTAGGGGCAATTCACCTATAAGAGTCCTGTAGTTTTTGTCACTCCTTCAGTCCGAGTGTGCTACAGGAAAGGAAAAACAAACTTATATTGAAGGGTCTGTTAAAGCCTTCCTTTGAGGAGTCCTTGGACTCTTCCTCTAGTTCTCAATCCAAGTCCAAGACTTCTAAGGCTAAGAAGAGATCTCCGGCTCCGGCTGTTTCTTCGGAGCCACCGGAGAAGACTACCAAATTGGACTCTGCCTCCTCGGCTCCTCTGTCCCCGAGGCTGCAGGAGGTATCTGTTGTACTGGAATCGGCCTCGGCTCCAATTCTGTTAGAACACATTTGGAGCCGGTCTCCCAGTGTCAGGCATGGATCTCCAGGCAGGAGATCACAGTCGCCTTCTCTTTCCTCCAAATCCTCCAGACTTTCTGATTTGGATGTTGATAGGGTGGTTCAGAGGCTCCTGCAATCGCCTGTGTGGGCAAAATTATTTTCGGCTCCGACCCAGTCGGCTCTGGTGCCAGTCCCAATGCTTGTACCGATAGTTCCTCCTCCGAGCACCTTGTCTTCGGAGCCGGAGTGTTCTGCTCCGAGTGATGTTCTTCTGCCGGCCCCGATACCTCCTAAGGGTTTATCGGTGCCGACGTCGGCTCCAACCATGTCGGCTCCATCCTCTGGTTTCGGAACTCGGGTTTCCTCTGTCGGGCCCGAGGGGGATACTTCGGGACTTCTATCGGTTCCGAGTCTTCATCTTGGTGCATCGGCTCGGGGAACTCCGGCTCCGATCGTGGCCTCTGAGGCCGGTTGGTCCTCTGATTCGGGGGGGACCCGCCTTCAAGGCCATGAGGAGCACACTGGCCAGATCTTCAGTTACATCACCCGGATCGGTCATTCCATCCCCCTCCACACCGGCTAGAGCCTCTGGTGCCCCTCTATCAGTAGACAGTGGAGCCCAAAGGTCTGGGGATTCCCCCATGAGCGGTCCCCTACTTTCTGATGGCCCCTCAGAGTCCGTGCCTGAGGAGCCCCCAAGAAAGAAGTTGTGCAAGAGGAAGCACATAGACTCCTGGGATGAGTCTCTCACTTCTGATACCGACCTCGAGGAATCAGAGGGGTCCCCCAAGTCGTCCTCCGACATCCTGGAGATTTTGAGACAGAGAGGCGACTGGCCGTCCAAGACCCCCTCTGAGGAGGAGTCGGTATTCCTCAAGACCTTTGGAGCTCAACCCTCCGCCTCCTGGGTGTCTTCACCCTTCGATGAACTCCTAGATTTGATCTGCCGAAGGGTGTGGGAGACTCCTGACTCGGTGGAACCGGTACCCAGACGCCCTAACAAATTTCTTTCAGCTCCCCCTGGGAAAGAGTTCCTGTCCAAAGGGGTTTCTGTGGATGCCATGGTGGTGGCGGCAGCCACTCAGCAGGAAGTAGCCGAGTCTTCTTCCTCAGTCCATCCTCCTAACAAGGAGTCCAGGAGTATGGATCGGTACGGGAAGCGTACCCTCTCTTCAGCAACCTTCACCCTGCAGTCGCTGAATTATCTTTTGTCATTTTACTTGGCTCCAGAGAGATCTCCTTAAAGAGTTGGGAGATACTCTAACGGGTAACATACCTGAGACATTAGCGCAGACAGTCAACGCCCAGTTGTTTACCCTTGGCTTGATTGCCAACTCGTCCATGAGGCTCATATCTTATGCAGCCGAAGGGGCGAGTAGGGCAGCTAGTTCAGGTGTAGCCCTCAGGAGGCAAGCCTGGATGCGCCTGTGACATTTCGCGGAGGCCTTCAAGTCTTCCTTCACTGATGCCCCCTTTGATGGGTCCTCACTCTTTGGGACCAAAGTGAAAGACACCCTCACCAGATGCGAGCAAGAGGGAAAGACCCTGTCTGCCGTAGGTGTCCATTTTTCCCTCCCTTCTAGGCCTTACCCCAAGGCTCAGAGAGGAGGGAAGATGTGGTTCAAAAAATCACAGAAGTCTTTCCCTGCCGCTCAAGGTGAGCCCCCCTCTAGAGGCAGAGGAGGGGTAGGCTATTCTGGAAGACGCTACCCCAGGTGCAGAGGAGGCCCCTGCAATTCGGAAGACCGTGATTCCTTTCGCAGGTCTTCCTATCATCGTTCCTGATGTGTTGCCCAACTGTGCTATTCTGGAGCCAGTCGGGGGCCGCATTTCGTTGCACCCGGAAGCCTGGGCAAGTATCACTCAGGATCGATGGGTGCTTCGAATAGTTACCGGAGGTTATTCCATCCCCTTGCTATCAGACCCCCCTCCAATCAAGAGAATCCCGGACGTTCCACCCAGTCAAAGGGATCATGCAACACTAGAAATTTCAAAGTTGCTAGAAAAAGGAGTCATCCAGCCTGTCCCCTCAGACCAGATCGGATTAGGGACTTACTCAAGACTCTTTTTGGTGCCGAAAAAAACAGGGGGCCTGAGACCCATCCTGGATCTCAGCCGATTGAATTACTACGTTCTAAAGTCCAGGTTCCAAAGGGTCACCCTTCAGTCTATTTTTCCGTTACTGGGAAAAGAAGTATGGATATGCTCCATCGATCTCAAGGATGCTTACTACCATATCAAAATGGACAGGGCATCCAGGAGTCACTTACGCTTCCGGCTGGGAGCCAGTCATTTTCAGTTTCGTGCCCTGCCCTTTGGTCTCACCACAGCCCCCAGGGTGTTCACCAAGTGTTTGGCAGTGGTGACAGCTCTCCTGAGAAGTCAAGGATTCCAAGTGTTTCCATACCTGGATGACTGGCTCCTCACCGCCCGCACCAGGCATCTTCTCATTCAGGCCAGCGAAACGACCATTGCCCTTTGTCATCGACTGGGAATTACCTTGAACTGAGGAAAGTCTGCCTTGCTGCCCTCACAGTTTGTCACATTTATAGACGCAGAGCTAGACACCGTTCTAATGTGGGCATTCCTGCCTCAAGAAAGGATAGGAGTGTTGCAAAGTCAGGTTCACGCATTGTTACTCCTCAGGAAAGTTCAGGCCAGGTGGGTTCTACAGCTCCTAGGATCCATAGCAGCCACCATTATGTTAGTGCCTCTAGCCAACTACACATGAGGCTTCTACAGTGGATATTCTTTGCCCAATGGTCCTTTCAGGAATTCCCCCTGTCCCACTTGATCCTACTCACCGATCAGTGCAAACAGGACCTCCGTTGGTGGCTGCGATCCACCAACCTGGACGAAGGGAAACCATTTGTTCCTATGTCACCTGTTGCCACGGTGACCACGGACACCTCCCAGATTGGAGGGGGGGGGCATTATCTTGGCAGGACGGTCCAAGGCATGTGGCAAGATCACAAGGTACATTTGCACATCAATGTCTTCAAGATGAGGGCAGTGTTACTGGCATTGCGAGCACTTCAGAGCTCTCTCCCTCTGGGAATGATTGCAATTCACTCGGATAACATGTCCATTGTGTGATACCTGAACAAGCAAGGGGGAACCAGATCTTATCCCCTGTGCAGAGAGGCCATGCGAGTGTGGCAATGGGCAGTGTCTTCTCAACGGTTCCTAGTGGCAACGCACATTCCGGGGAAGGCCAATGTGATAGCAGACAGGCTAAGCAGAGCTATTCTGATGCCTTACGAGTGGTCCCTGAACCACCGTGTTGCAGAACAGATTTTCAGCAGGTGAGGTGAGCCTTGCTGCAATCATTTTGCCAATCCCCTCAATGCCAAGTGCAGCAACTACTTCACACTGATCCCCCCACAGGGGGAAGTCACCCAGGGACGCTCTAGTCCACGATTGGCCCGCCGGTCTGCTTTATGCTTTCCCTCCGTTTCCTCTGTTACCTAGAATGATTCAGAAAGCCATATCCTTGGGAAGCAAGATGATTCTAATTGCCCCACACTGGCCTCGCCATGTCTGGTTCTCCTTTCTTCATCAGTACGCAGTGGACAGTCCTTGGATTCTGGACCCAGTGCCAGACCTACTGACACACATGTCGGAACAGTCTCATCCCTCCCTATGGACCCTCAGGTTGACAGCCTGGCTACTCCACTTCCTTCCTTAGTCAGGCTTCATTGTTTTTCACCTGAGGGTAGTACACATTTTATCCTCTTCTCATAAATCTTCCACCAGGAAAATTTATTCCAGCAAGTGGAAAAGTTTTTCTATTTGGGCTCATGCCCAGGGACTGGACCCTTACATAGCCCCTATTCCTGCTGTTTTGGATTTTTTATCCATGCTCTTTCAACAGGGTTCTGCTCCTGCGACCACCATTAAGGTCCAACTGGCCGCTATTTCCAATTTTCATACCTCTTATGAACCTTCTCTTATGGCTCATAAACTCTGTAAGGCCTTTTTGAGGGGCACCTTGCTGCTGCGGCCTCCTGTGTCAGAACCCATCATGCCATGGGATTTAAACTTTGTCTTGCAAGCCCTGACTTCTCCACCTTTCGAGCCAGCTGCTACCTGTGAATTAAAATTTCTGTCCCTTCTTAATAGCCATCACATCAGCCAGACGGGTGTCGGAGATTCAAGCTCCGTCCATCAAAGCCCCGTATTTAATCTTTCATAAGGACAGGGTTTCCTTGAGACCTAATCCGTCCTTTCTTCCTAAAGTTACATCTACTGTTAATCTCAATCAGACTATTGTGCTGCCAGTTTTCTTCTCTCAATTTTCCAACAAGGCAGAGTTCAGATTTCATCAGTTGGATGTGCACAGGCAGCTATGATTCTACTTATACAGGACAAAACAATTCCGGAAATCTGACCAACTGTTTGTGTCCTTTTCAGAAAATAAAACAAGTTCCCCGATTTCTAAGATTACAATTTCCAGATGGATTTCTGATTGCATTTCCTATATCTATGCATCAGCAGGCAAAAATTTACCGTTTCCCGTCAAGGCTCACTCGACCAGGGCTGTTTCTGCTTCAGTAGCTTACCATTCCTAGCTATCTTTGGATGATATTTGTGCTGCGGCCACGTGGGCTTCTCTTCACACCTTTATTACTCATTACAAATTGGATGTGGCTTCTAGGGGCTGGGCTTCATTTGGTTCCACAGTTCTCAGGAGTATCTTCCTTTGAGCCTCCCAGGATAGAGGTGCTGGGAACGCTGTCCCATGAGTAAGAATGTAGGCGAGATTGGACCACATAACATCTAGAAGTTATGTACTCACCATAACTTTCGATGTATGTGGTCCATCTCGCCTCACATTCTTACATACCCTCCCACCTTCCCCCCTCCTGGAGGATCTGGGGCTATGGAACAGTGCAACATGGGATACCAGGTCAGCCCAGCCAATTAGAGACATCGTGCTAGAAAAATTAGGTTGGCCGAGTCGGAGCCGATGCTCGGCTCCGAACCCGTGAGTAAGAATGTGAGGCGAGATGGACCACATACATCGAACGTTATGGTGTGTACATAACTTCTAGTTTTAAAACCAGACGTATTGTATTAGCAGCAACCAGTTAAATTCAAATCATGCAAGCATAATAATTAGTTCTGATAAAAATATATATATATTTATGTGTATAATTAGTCTATGAACTTCATCTTTCCAAACTTTTTATTTGAGCATCTTAGAAGCATAACCCAACACAAGGAAGAAAATGCTTTAGCAAGGCATGTTTTAATATATCCCAATCACAGATTCAAATTTAAAGTGATAGATCAGGTTTATCAAGATACCAGAGGTGGTCCATCTAATTTAATATTGTAAAAAATAGAATTAATGTGGCAAATTAGATTAAATGCCTATATGGACTTGGGATTAAACGAAAAGTGTTCAATAATGTGCTTATTGAAATTAAAAAGCTTGGAAAGATGAAATGCATAGACTGATTATATACATAAATTATATATATATATATATATATATATATATATATATATATATATATATATATATATATATTTTTTAATTTTAAAATTATCATGTAAATATGAGAATTTAGCCTATTACTAGTTTTAGAAATGGGGGAATGGGTGATTTTTCATTATTATTAATAATAATCTTGTTATTGTTTCTATATTGTTTTTCTGGTTTATCATTCACGATTAATTTGTATATGTTATTAATTATCATTATATTTATTTTCATCAGAATTAATTATTATGCTTGCATGATTTGAATTTAACTGGTTGCTGCTAATACAATATGTCTGGTTTTAAAACATTAAGTTTTTTATTAACAGTATTTGTAACTTTAAAATGTTTCATTTGTCAATCAGGTGACATGACAGAGGTTATTTAAACATGATTTGAATGGTATCAAACGTTTTTCTTTTGTCTGAAGAAGCCCAACGATTCTGTCAGACGAAAAGCGTTTTTAAAGCAGCGTTTTATCTGAATAAAATCTTTTTGTACAGAGGAACTCGGCAGTCTAGCGGATTTCTTGATGCTACCACCTATGTTGTAGTATACCCATATGACCTGCAAAAGGGATGTCATGTGCTATGGCTAAAAGTGGCAGAAGGTAAGCTGTAGGCCCTACCAACTGCTGTATTACCACACCTTTTAGGCCACCTTTAGAAGTCCACTCTCTCTATACAGCAAACCTTTGTGCCAGTATACAAACTCGCCTCTTCCTTGTGCCTCAGGTGCTTCCTTAGCCATCTCCCTCAAGCTTTGTAATGTAAGGTCCATACGTTGAGCCTGTCTCAACTCTACCTTTTTGACTCTCCCAAGCTCCCCATCCACAAGAAGCCTAATAATTACTGACAGATGTGCCTTACTGTCAATCTGGGTACTATCACTCACCTCAGTCCTTGCAGTCATAGTGTCCAAGGGAACATTAGTACCTGCCAGCAGCTGTGGCTCACTTTCTGACATACTGCTACAGGATATCTCCTTTTCTGAAATAGCCACCACAGCAGTCCCAGCTTCAAGTATAAGATCTGTATGGGTCTCCCACAGGCTACTGGACCTACATACCTGTCTTCAAGCTTGACTGCATGTCACTGCATGCACACAAGTTACTGCGTTATCAGTCATTCCTTATTAGGAAATCTGCAGGAGTATCCTCAAACACACCCACCTGCTTGCTTCCTCTTCCACCCTCCTAGTGAAGATGAACCCTAGCCAAAGGTATTCAGAATAGGGGTCCCTCCCAAAGCTCTGACTGGAGTGAACTGTCCAAGCAAGTACTTCTCTTCTCTAACCACCTGCAGGCCTTACAATGGTTATATCAGAAGCTGTGTCCCTCTTTGCAGTAACAAGTTTACCTTCGGCACTCCTGTTGCTTCCAAAAAACTTACCGCTTGCAGTTTGTCATCCCCACTTGCTGGCTCCCTCACCTTTTGTTTCTCACCTTGACTCAATGGACATTTGACTGCTATGTGGCCCTCAGGTTACATTTGAAACATCTAATCCCTAACCATGTACGTGGACTAGTAGTTTCCCCTGTTACCAGTGTACTCTGTTGGACTGGTTTAGAATGTCCCCCATGGGTTCCTTTATGTTCATGTGCAGCATTGGGCATCCCTTTCTTATGCATTGGTGTTGTGCCTGCGAAATAGAGATCCCCTTTTCTCCCCAACTCCTCTGCAGAGTTACACTTTATGTCAGCTAACCAGATTCTCATGTCATCAGGCAAAGTACTGAGAGCTTGTTCCCTCACCAAAAGGTCTGCCAGTCCCTCAAAAGTGGTGACCTGAAAGCCACTCACCCATCTTTGAAAGTAAGTACTTAAATCAGCAGTATTATTGTGTACACGTTCATCTGCCTTGCATCTGTGTTCACAAAATTGTTTTGTTTGTTTAAGCTTCAGGTGTTTAAAACAATCAAGAAGACAGTTCTTGACTTAGTCATAATTCAAGCAATCTACATCAGACAATTTTGACTTGGCCTGAACAGCTTTACCATGAAGTAAGGGATTCAGGAGCAGAAGCCAGAGCTCATGGTCAACATCATACTGTCTACATACCTTCTCTAATATGTGACTAAAACTGTCAAAATCATCCCAATCCCTGTATTGAGGAAAACGTTTACTGACCTTTACAGCTTCTGGGGTCCAGTTATTCCCTTCCCCATTACCTCCATGACCCTCTCAAAGGGTAAGAAGCTCCACTTCATGCCGTCACTGTATCTCGTTTTCCTTGGCTTTTAAATGTCTTAGTCTCTGTGCTGATTTCGGTTCAAAATGTTTGGTTTCCAGTCGTTGGGCTTCTAGTTCATATTGACACTGCTTCTCTTCAGCCTTCAGATGCAGTATCTCTAACTCCAGATGGATTCTCATGTCCTCCAAAGAAAAAGTTTACTGTCCTGTCTCAGCAGGCTGCACATCCCCAATACCAAACTGGATATCCTCCGAACGGCTGATCTGAGCTGAAGCTGCAACTAAGGCTGAAATCCTTGCTTCCTTAGTCAGGATGTCATGCACTAGTCCTCTGGCTTCACACTCCTTGGCCAACTGTTTTTTTTTTGTCAGCTTACTATAATCTACTGCTGACATCTTTGCCTGTTGTCCCTGACTGACTAACTGAAAATAAATACAACTGTGGTGGACTGAGATTCTGTATGTTTACTTTGTGGCTGTCAAGAGTGCACACCTTAATGTGGACTACCCACAGACTACTGAAGTCTGATTAAAAATCCCACACTGCTGCCACCAAATAATGTGACATCCAGACAATACCCCAATGGAAAGCCAACAATAACGTGGCGTCCCTTACTATCCTAGGTCAGTAACTAAGGAGCTTCAATGAGACTGTCACTTAAAACAGGAGTAAAGGAGTAATATTTCACAATTTTCCCCTAAGAGCACAACAGGAACATGCTCTATAACCTGGGAGTGGACTGTATACTTCTGTTCACCCCTAATATAACTCACTTCAGCACAATGTGCCCTAGTTTAAGACCTCTGATGCACTCACACTTAAATTAAATCTCGCATATCTAAACACTTCTAGGAAAGTCTGACACAGATTTCCAGCTGTGCTCTTTCCCCAAAATAATATGGTAACACACTATCACCAGTCAGATAGCTACATGCCCTTTTAAAGGGGTGTCCAGTTATGAAATTTAGATATTAAAATAAATGATAGCAAATGACCTAAAGCAGCTAGGCTTTCAGAGTGGCCCGGGAAGTTATCAAAGCAGGTATGAGCACTCTCAAACCACTAAAGAAAACGCTGTTTGACCAGCTGCAATGTAAGTTAATAAAAATATTTAACAACGAGGAAAAATGATTAAAATATAAAACAGTAATTTCCAATAAACAAACGGAACTCAAATCGCCAGGAAAATGAAATCAATAGTGAAGGATAGAAATCCAGCATTTAGAAAATCTCTAAATGATTAGTTATAATTTTCCTATCTGACTAAAGAACACTGTCCCTGATCTAAACTAAATTATTACAACAGAGCAAATGAAGGCTTACAGTTCTTGGTGGGTCCTTTTGGGTATCAGCTGCACAGTACAACTGCAACTGTAACTGGCTGTGATTTACAACTACTGACTTCAGCAGGCTCCTTTAAAGACTAGCTTAACTGTCACAACTGTTCCAGTTCTAATTTTCATTTCATATTTTGAAACTCAACCAACAGGCTGTTTACTAACATTCCTTTCTATCTTTCAGCCTCTGACCATAACACATAGCAACTGTCAACATTCTGATGACATCCTCTGCAGATCAGCTGATTCTGAGATAGTCTGCAGTTAGTCTTCTTTACAAATATGCACAGTTGGAAATTTAAAGCAACACTGTTCAAGTCTTTAAAACATGTGCAGATTATAAATCAACATGTAAGAACTCATTTACAATATCATAGCTAGTCATGCTGGCATATAATACACAGGATAATCTGAAATGATGTACAAAAGGTTCAGCCAGACATGCTAGCACAAATGAGTGTCTAATTTCTTCACAGAAGTACTATAGATACCTGGCACAAAATATCAGGTATAGTCTGTGACAGAAGAATCCCAAAGAAGCTAAAAGGTAAGGTGTATAAAACAGTGGTCCAACCAGTACTACTGTATGCTATAGAAACCTGGGCAATGAAGGCAGAGCAGTTGAGGAAACTTAAGATGATGGAGATGAAGTGCCTGAGATGGGTTGTAGGATGAACACTGTGGGACAAAAGAAGACATTGGGTCGGAGGCCAGAGTTGCCCCAGTTGCTGGGAAGGCCAAAAAGAGCACTTTATGGTGATTTAGTCATGTGCAGAAAAAGGTTTGCTTTACCACATTTGGGAAAGCCAGGAATAAAATAAGTGGATACAAGGATGACCTGCCATAAATGGATTGTATGGTAGAAGACTTGCAGCAGTCAAGCATGGCTGTCGAAGAAGGTAGGAGAGTGGGTCTGAATGAAGAAAGCTACTGGCAGTTGACACAACATTCTGACCCTATGTAAAAATAAAAAAGGAGGAGTGCATAGCAGTTTATGAAAGCAACATCCTTATGAAAATAGAAAAATGATCATCTTGGTGAATTATTAGTTCAGTACTGCCATCCTCTCTAATTGTGACTGTATCTACAGTAGATGTTTGCATATTTTTCTTTGTCTGTGTGTTAATCCACTTAGAATGCTCAAAAGGTCATGGGAGTGCTATAGACCAAGTGGCACCAGATGTGGATGGCAGATCAAGTTGATCAAAAGAATAATATTGAAAGTGTATTTGCGAATATCAAAGACAGCATGTGTAAATTTTAACTAGAACATGGACTGAACTCAATATTCTTGAGATTTGGAAAATAATTTCATATGGCTCTAGGACAGAGGAGGTGATACTTGAGGTCATTGAATGTAATGATTATTAACATGAAATGTGTTTTCTTTCTCTCTCTCTCTTTTTTGTAGGCTGAACTGCAATAGGGTCACTCGCTCCAATGATCTAAACTTAGCCTCTGACATGAACAGATCATGCTGGAGAGATAAGTACATCTCCCAGAGACTGCCACTTCTCTGGAACTAACTTCCAATTCATGTGAAACAGAGACTCTCCCTGACTCTCTTCAAACACAACCTAGATCAATGGCTGGGTGACTGCAAATTCAGTTCTGGGGTGGCATCCGTGTCCCTCCTGGACAGAGGAATCCAGTATCGGGCAACTTGGGATAAATATAGCTAGGCTTGTAAGGGCTCTAGGTCTGTTAGTCTAGTAACCTCCTGTGAACCTCTGAACTCCATTAGTAGTTTTGATGGTATTTACTGTTACTGTTATGATGCTGCTAAGGCCATGCTATTTAGGGAGAAGTTTCTGCTGAGAGCTATGGGATATAGAATGGATTAGTTTTTAATGGCCATTGTTAGTATAACCCAGGTTATAGCAAATTAAATAGTGATTCTCATTGTACCAAATCCAGAGGGGGTGAGTAGAGTGGAGCAACTGGGTTGGCAAGGGATGCCTAGCATGAAGTTGTATTAGACAACATGCCAGCAGTATATGTATGCTTATTAGCTGAGATTAGGTGGAAGGATAAGATTAAAGTGGAGCGACACTAACATTGGCCATGCAATTAAGTATAAATATTTGTTTACTAACAGGTACGTTCATAATGATAATGCTTTAAAAAAAAGAAATCAGCCAAAACCAGTTCTGCAAACAAGACAATTATTGGATCTACCATCCACGTGGATGCCTGTGTGACCCATTTGTATCATTTTGTTCTCCTCTTCCTTGCTTATAAAAAAAAAATCATTCTTTTAAAAATGTTCACAAACACATTCAGTGCCACACTCTAAATGGCACAAACCAAATATATATATGGTATATTGTGCATGCGTAAATACTTTTTCATTGTGCAATTGGGCAGTACATCTGACAGATGTCATATAGTAGATATGTTAATAAAGGTAATAATTATCTGTTTTGAACAAATACATTGTATTATAGTGAAAAATATTGACTTACTAGTATTGAAGCTGGATTTACCTGATCATAGCAAAATATGCCCATATGTGCTTCCCTGTTGTGGGTAAACATTGTTGGCTGCTGGTAGATCTGGCTTTTCTGCCACTTGGGTGGTTATTTTGTCTAAACTGACCACTAAAATCCACAGAACACTCCACACTGGAATGTATTGCCTTATGTATGCCCCTGTTGGGATATAGATATCACTGTGAATATCTAGGAATGCAAACATATTTAAATCATTGTTTGCTGTAAGGTCAAAGGCACTGTCACTGTGCAGGAATACAAGTTGCAGACCAGCAATTTAGACCTTAATGACTGGAAACTTGGCAAATTTGGTTAACTATTTGAAATATCTGGGCCTCCTTTACTGAATCCCATAATGCCAAGACTGAATGGATGAAAAAATTAACTTCCATATACTTTGTCTAAGTTGGCCATTTCTCAGGGTATTCCCTTTTTTCTGAAGTATGGCAGTCTTGGAGTTTAAGTTTGGGAGGTCTATGAGGCTTGCCCTCCCACATTTGGAAGGTGTAGGAGGATTGCCCCCCACATTGGAGACGTGTAGGAAGGACTTGCCCCTGCAAAAAAGAGTTTTATGGAGAAGAATGAAGCTCTATATGTGCTCTTCTGCATTTGGGTCTTCTTTTCAGGATGTCAGCTCTTGGCATTGAGTGCCGACATTTCATTAAAGAACCACTTTTGGGGTTCTGATGGGCAAGTGTTGTGGCTAAGAAATGATTAAGCAACTGGTTTAACCATTGTTAGTAGCCAGAGCAAAAATGAGACATAGAAGTCTGTTTAAGAGAACTGAGTAGGCTGTTGCAAGAGACTGCGAGAGCACACTATTCAGAGTACTCTCATTCTAAATAAATGCAGAGATAAGCCCGATGGAAATGGAATGGCGTTACTGTGTCATATTGTTGAGACTTGAAACATGCTGAGGAAAAAATAAGTCTTGCCTGAAAAGTAAAATTAGATTGGTATGACAGCCCAAAACATACCCACTGTAAGTAGATTAAACTTCGGTTTACATGTTAAACCAAGATCCTGTCTGCTTGAGTTGATGGTAGCTTAGGTGAATATATAAGATCCCATGGCATCTCTCAAAAAGAGTAGAAGTCCACTGATGCTCTGGACAAATTACTCATCGTAGTATTAATACCACCTCTGGCCTTCCTGAAAAGAGTGGGACTAATCTGGTCAGCAAAGGATATATAACTGTATGTACAGCTGCAAGTCTGGCAACTGCAGACATTTTTCCTCTTTCCCCATAATTTGACAGCTGTGAATATTGGTAGTGTTTCCCTTCCCCATGTGCTTTACTGCTGCCTGTAAATCATAGAGAATTTCAATGACAAATACATCTGCCAAAATAATGGACGCTATGACAGCTTTTGAGGACATATGTTTTTAGTTAAGGGCAAAGCTAAGTGATCCTGTTGTTTAAAATCCTGAAAGAAATAGTATCCTTAAACTGTCTATGTTCAGAAACTGAAAAAAATGTCTCCCTAATCTCCTCATCACCTCTGCTGCCAACACTCTGTCATTATAAGATGAAACCACTGCTTTCTGTTTTTTACTTCTTTATTGGTAACATTTGCTGACAGTGAGACATTATTGATACCTTTTTTTCAGAACATTGTTATAGCTATGTAGGATAGTAGGTATGTTTGTGCATCCAGTTACTAATCCCTGTGTTATGCCTTATATTGAGCTGAGAAACTTGTTAGAGCTATTGCACACCAATCAGAACTGGATCATGATCGAGTGCCCCTCCATAGCATTTCTCGTGGCTCATTACTTGTCTCTCTCCTCCTCCTCCTCCCATTGCCATAAATACTGCTCAAAACTGTCAGTATTCATATTTTCTTCTTTACTTTTGAAATGAAGGCAGAGATATGGATTTAATTTAAAACTTTTAATTTAAATATTCTTTGTTGACCAGGTTGGTCTCACAAGGGTATCTTTTCAGAGGAAACCCTTGGTGGTACTTACACTACTAGGGGAAATTTGGCTAGTGCAATAGAGAACTTCTTACTCTTTTCAATAGCTCAGGTGGATGTAAAAAATCTCTCTGCACCTATCGTTAATGCAGACAGATGGGGCCTTGGTTTAACATTTGATCCAAAGGACAACACACACAGAAGTACACCCCTCTACGAAGTGCTTGCAGTATCAGCAATCCATCTACATGGTATTGGAGTAGAACCCACAGCCTTTTCAAACAAAAGCAAGTATACTGCCGCTACTGTCTGTGCTACTAACACTACTTTCAAATTCTATAGCACAAACACTGATGGACATTTGCTAAACAAAATAGTTGCACATTGAAAATAGACTTAGCATGAGCAACTTCTCTTCCCTTGAAGCTTGCATTCCTTGAAAATGCATTGAAACTCACATTCATTGAAAATGTAGCATTGATTTTTCGCATTAAGCAGTAAAACAAAATGTATGAACCAGTAAAAGAAAAAAATGACCCATTTCAGAACATTTTAATCAACTCTGATGAGAAATCAAGCAGTCTGGTAGCTGGTATCGAGGGTTAAGGCTGTTGACACCTATAACCAAGGTTTAGGGTTTGAGCTTGAGCAAGCTAATTAACTAACCTGCCATCCCTAACTTATGCATTTTACACACACGCACCCTAATTAGAGCATGAGTACCTGCTGAAGGAATGCTTGTCTCCTGGTCCGTTACAGAAGTTCATGGAAATTGTGCAAGGCAAAGCAGCAGCAGCAATTCTTGGAAAATCAAATGGAAGCAAAGCAGCAGCAGTTCTTGTATGGAATGGTAGCTTTAACAGAAAATGACGTCATAACACACACTTGAGAAGGAAGTTCGAATGCGAGAAATCAAATCCCCTGCATTGCTGTGTGTGCATGTGTTTTCATAAAAAGAAACAAGTAATCTCTGTGGTATCCCCAAAATCTCAAAACAACTCACTAAACAAGTATAGTGGCTCCAAAAACAAAACAGTGTAAGAAACTTCTCTGTATGGAAGATTTTCATTCCATATATCTCTAGTTAATCACTGTATATTAATCAGATCAGACAATAGTAGTAGGAGTAGCGAACTTAAACTCGTCTGAAGTAAAAAAAAAAATAATAAAAAGTATATAATTGTACAGAATCACTATGTATTCGAAAATAATCCAAGCAAAGCAGGCAGTCTGTTTCCAGTTGAAAATCCTTTACTAAGTACACAGACAAGCGATCCACGTAAAACAAAAGTAGAGTAATAGTTTCCTCACAAGCTTTCTAAATATATATATATATATATATATATATATATATATATATATATATACTTCTTATCAGGCAAGGGAGTGGTTTATTGTGCTATAAAACAAAGTGTTATTGGTACACGTTAAATTCACATCCCTTCCCCCATCAGTGTTACATTTGAGATGGTCCTGCCCTACTTAGTAGCTGTCATAATGATATAACCCTTATGTACTGTAAATAAAATTTAGAATGATGTGAGGAGACATTGTCACAGGAAACCCTTTTCTGATTAACATCTTAGGTGAAGCCCCATCCTTTGTTTATAGGAAGGCCAGGAACATTAGAAGTTTTGTTGAGAGAAACACTAAAAGATGTGAAGCTAATTGTACATTTTGTATATTTATACAGCAAGGTGATAGTTTTTATTGGTTTTATTTAAAGAAAATCATTAAGACCTTGTGCTGGATCTGGCTCTGACACCAGTGAAGTGTTTTTATGTCCTTTTAAAATTGTCCATTAATATTTTGCTACAACTCGTCCATTTGAAAAGAAATCCAGATACATATTTGAGATATTGCCCCCTTCCACTTTTTATACAAGATAGCATGTTGTATGTGAACGTCTGCATACATTTGTTTATATGATGACTGTAGATGTTCTTCATCTCACATTGCTGCAGTCCTTACTTATGGGTAGTCCGCGGTCCTCGGTCGGCCCGAATACCAAAGTATTAGGCTGACGTCGGTCATGGGCGCCTAGAACTGACATCAGAGCGTCAGGGTATAAAGGCGCATGACCGACGTCATATCCTCAGTCTTTTTTGCTGCATGGTCCGATGCAGAAGCAGCGTTGCAAGTGCCGTTCGGCGTTCTGAAATTTTTCGGTTTCGGAGTTTCAGACCGATACCAAGTTGGGCTAAGTACCCCGTTGGGGAATATTTTTGTTTTTTCTTGCCTCAGTTACTTACCGGATGTCAGAAAAAGTGAATAATTGTATTTCTTGTGGGAAACAGATACCGCATATGGATTACCACTCGCTTTGTATTCCTTGTTTGGGACCGGAGCACGACGTAGTCGGGTGTCGGTTTTGTGCTAGGTTTAATAAGCGCACTATAAAACGGAGGTTAGATTGCGCTAGGTTAGTCTTTGGCAAGAGGTGTAATTATAACATGCCGTCGGATGTTCCGACGCCGGCTTCTACTAAGAAGCGCAAAGACAAATCTTTAAAGCCTAGGCAGGATGATTCGTCTGTTACGGACGCCGGATCTTTAGAAGCTACAGCTGAACAGCTGGATCCGGCTGAAGTTTCTGTTGAGTCCCAGGGGGAAACTTTGATTTTACAAGATGTGGCCTCTCAGGAGGCAGGCCAGGCTGAAGGGGCCTCTCAGGTTACTATTCTCCCTTCTATGCCTAAGGTGGTTAGGCCTTCTGTTACTGTTCCTAAGGCTACTTCTAAGGGCAGATCTGTTTTGCCTTCCTCTGGTGTCAGTTCTGGTTCTTCAGGGTCTGTGCCTAAAAAGCACATGCTTAAAATGGCAGAGGATTTGATTACTTTAATTAGAGGTTCTATGCCCCCTCCTGATAAGAGGCCCAGGATGGAGCCAGAGTTGGAAAGTTTGGAGCAGGCCTCAGATGATTCTGAGTCTTCTGCTGAAGACATTCAAGATTTCCCTCCTTATTCTGATTCTGATGCAGAGGATTCCACTCCTTCTGCTTCTCCTCCAGAGGATTTTTCATTTTCAGAAACTTTGCATTCCATGAGGGAGCATTTTAAGTGGGAAGGACAGGATTACTCTGATTCACGGAAGAGACTCAGGGAGTTCTTGTTTTGCCACAGCATAGACCCTTAGCTATACCTCCGGTTTTGGATGTTGTTTCGGATGTTTTCTCGGAGGCTTCCCTTAATCCAGATTCTGTGCCTCCTGCTCCAGTTAAACCTGACAGGTATTATAGGGTGCCTGAGGCTCATAAATATCTGTATAAGAGTCCTAGGGTGGACCCAGAAACTATTAGTCAGGGGCCTAAGGGTGTTAGAGCCTCTGTTGTTAAGAATCCGGTTCCTCTGGATAAGGAAGCTAGAGCTTTGGATAGATGGGGTAAGAAGGTGTATACCTCTTCTACTTTAGCGATGAGAGCTTTGAACTGCCAGTTTCATATGTTGAAGTATCAGAATTTCCTCCTTTCTCAGCTAAGATCTAAAGTGGATGCTTTAGCAGAGGGCATAGAGTGTAAAGAATTGCAGGATTTAGTGCATGTTTCTGAACAGGTGGGAAAGCACTCTTTGCAATGTGGTTTTGATGCTTTACAGGCTTCTTCTAGGGTGGCTGCAACTGGTTCAGTTATTCGTAGGCACGCCTGGCTTAAGGATCAGAATTTGTCTGAGCATGTTAAGTGTAGAATTCTGGATGCCCCTTTACAGTCTGAAGTTTTGTTTGGTCCTCCTGTGGAGTCAGTCTTAAAGAAAATGGAAGACAAGGCTAAGTCTATGCAGACTGTTAAAGATTTTTTGCAGGTACAACCTCCAAAGTTTAGTAGAAATTGGCCTACTAAGGGGTGGACGTACCCTTCTTTTGATTCTCAGTCTAGGGGTAGATCTAGGCGTGGTAGGGGCAGAGCTCAGAGTACCTTTAGGCCGAGACAATGGA
This sequence comes from Protopterus annectens, assembly GCF_019279795.1. NCBI lineage: Eukaryota > Metazoa > Chordata > Ceratodontiformes > Protopteridae > Protopterus > Protopterus annectens. The sequence goes on from NC_056728.1 coordinate 261,397,788, forward strand.
GTTCGCCTGCTCAATCTGCTGGTGAAGGCAGGGGCCAGTCCTTTCGTAAACAGGCCCAATGACCTGCATTTTCAGCTGCCAGATTCTTCCTGCCTGGCAGCTCCTTTGGGAGGAAAGTTGGCTCTTTTCAAACAAAATTGGCATTTAGTTACCCAGGACAAATGGGTATTGGACATTATAAACCGAGGTTACAAGTTCTATTTCCATACCATGCCTCCTTTCAAGGGCATGCCAGACGTTCCTCCTCGGCAAAGGATAGAGGCTCACAAACAAATTTCTTTACTTCTTCAAATGGGAGCTATACAGCCAGTTCCTCTGTCAGAAGTGGGCCTAGGATTTTATTCTCGCCTGTTTCTAGTTCCAAAGAAAGGGAACACGTGGAGACCAATTTTGGATTTATCTATCCTCAACACTTATCTGGACATTCCAAAGTTCAAGATGCTGACTTTACAACAGCTTTTACCTCTGTTGGGAAAAGATCACTGGATGGTTACTCTGGATCTCAAAGAGGCTTACCTTCATGTTCCTATCAGGCCCAGTTGCAGGAGGTACCTGCGTTTTGGGCTGGAAATTTACATTATCAGTTCTCTGCATTGCCCTTTGGCTTATCTACTGCGCCCAGAGTGTTCACAAAGGTTCTGGCTCCAGTGATAGCCTTTTTCAGACTAAGAGGAATACAGATTTATCCTTATTTGGACGATTGCCTGATTATTGCACAGGAAAAGGACGAACTTCTTCAACATCTACAGTATGAGATGGCAGTGTTAAGATGCCTAGGGTATTCTGTGATCGAAACAAAGTCCAGTCTAGTACCCTCTCAGGACATGTGCTTTCTGGGTGTGAGACTGAATACAGCTTCCCAGATGGCCTTTTGACCCCGGACAAACAAAGAAGCCTTTCTCTTTATTTTCATCAAATGTCTCTACGGTCCAGGCTGACTGCAAGGACAGTCCTTCAAGCCTTGGGGTTCATGGCATCTTGTATTCTGGTGCTTCCCAATGCCAAATTGCATATGAGGAAGCTTCAATGGTATCTCAAAATGTATGGACACAGCACTGCCAAGATCTAGACACTGTCATTCAGATAATACCTTGCATTCAGAAGGAGTTTTTGTGGTGGGCTCAGGAATGTCACCTAAACAAGGGACTCTCTGTGACCCGGCCAGAGGCGAGTCAGATTCTAACGACAGATGCCTCGGACAAGGCTTGGGGAGCACACCTCAATGGAAAATGGGTGCAAGACACGTGGCCTGTCAAACTCCAACATTTGCATATCAACTTGAAGGAAATGTTAGCAGTCCAGTTTGCATTGATGGCTTTCAAAGACTTACTTCACCCAGGGCAGGTGTTGATTCAAACAGACAACACTACTGTCATGTGGTACATCAACAAGCAAGGGGGAACCCATTCTTACCCTCTTTGCAGACAAGCGATGATTTTGTGGGAAACTGCTCTCAATCTACACCTCAATCTTCAAGCAAGGTTTCTACCAGGAGCACAGAACTCCTTAGCAGATGTGTTGAGCAGACAAATAGTGGATCCTCATGAGTGGAAATTGGATCCTCATGTATTTCAAAACTTGACAGTGTTATGGGGAACTCCAGACATAGATCTGTTCGCTTCTCCACTAAATTACCAGTTGCCAAAGTTTTGCACAAAAATGTTTCATCACACAGCTTGGAAGGTGGACGCTCTATCATTCAGTTGGAAAAATCTGCATGTATATGCCTTTCCACCTCTGCCTCTTCTTCCCAAGGTACTTTTGAAGGCCAGACAAGACAAGCCAACCATGATTTTGATAGCACCGGATTGGCCTCGACAACACTGGTACCCACTACTGAGGAGTCTAGTACGAGAACCTCCATGGCCTCTGCCTTTGATTCCGCACCTTTGTCACAAGAGGGCAATCACTTCCTCAATGTCAAGATTCAGTCTCTGCATCTAACAGCCTGGCATATTCTGTTTTAGACTCTGGAGGGTCTCAGCTTCCACAACAAGTTTTGAATGTTATTTTGGAGGCCAGGAGGCCTAGTACCAGGAAAGTTTACGCTGATAAATGGAGGAGATTTTTATTTGGAGCAAAGGAAAGGACTTTGATGTCTCCAAACCTGATTTAAGTGTTGCTCTTCAATATCTTACTGAGTTATTGGACAAGGGTTTGTCTTTCTCCTCGATAAAGGTCCATGCTGCAGCCATTTCTGCTCACTATAATTGTGACCCTCCTTTATTCTCTCACCCTTTGTTTAAGCAATTTCTTAGAGGGGCAAAGAATATAAGACCCCCACGTAGAGCTTCTACTCCTGCTTGGGATCTCAATTTTGTGTTGGAAAAGCTTACTCTACAACCTTTTGAGCCTGCAGCTTCGGCCGAGTTAAAGTATTTGTCATGGAAAACTGCTTTTTTGTTGGCCATTACCTCTGCAAGAAGGGTTTCTGAATTACAGGCCCTTATGGCAGTGGAGCCTTTCCTGATTTTTCATAAGGATAGGGTATCTTTGCGTACTAATCCTTCCTTTATGCCTAAAGTGGTTTCTAGCGTGGCCTTAAACCAAACTATTCATTTGCCTACTTTTTATGCAAACCCCCAAAATAAAGGGGAGAAAATTTTGCATACTTTGGATATTCACAGGCAGTTGCGTTATTATTTGAGCAGAACCAAGGAGTTCAGACAGTCTCAGCAGTTGTTTGTTTCTTTTGCCTTGGGTTCACAGGGTAAACCTGTTTCAAAACAAACTATTTCTAAATGGATTGGGTTTTGTATTTCTTTCTGTTATTCCCATCATGGTAAGGAGATTCCGGCTGGAATCAGGCCTCATTCCACTAGGGCTACTGCTACTTCCACGGCCTTTCTATGGGGGGTAGCTACAAAAGACATTTTGGAGGCAGCTACTTGGAGTTCAGTGCATACTTTTTCTAAACATTACCACCTTCCTCTCTATTCTAAGTCTAGGGCTGGATTTGCCACTGCAATTTTACAGGGCATTTTAGCAGCCCCTAATGCTTTATGATTTTTACCAACCTCCCTTTCCCGTTGCTTTGGGATTCTACCCATAAGTAAGGACTGCAGCAATGTGAGATGAAGAACATAGTACAGTTTTGTACCTACCATAAATGTAGATGTTCGAAGATCCACATTGCTGCAGTCCAATACCTCCCTCCTTCCCCACTGTAGTTTAACAGGGTGCTATGCTTTAGGTGATGGTTGTTGTTGGGCATGTTTTTGGGAGGTATTCTGTTTTTGGCTGTGGCCTTTCTTGTTTGGCCTTCTGACATCTGGGGCAAGAAAAGACTGAGGATATGACGTCGGTCATGCGCCTTTATACCCTGACGCTCTGATGTCAGTTCTAGGCGCCCATGACCGACGTCAGCCTAATACTTTGGTATTCGGGCCGACCGAGGACCGCGGACTACCCATAAGTAAGGACTGCAGCAATGTGGATCTTCGAACATCTACATTTATGGTAGGTACAAAACTGTACTTTCTAAGGCTAAACATAGCATTCTTTACCAAAGTATAATTTGTAGTTAGTGTTCTTGTCTTAATAAGGTAAAATGTCGTAATGTTATTACTTAGATATTTTGCAGTCATTTAACAGTTCTACATGATAATGATAATGAACACAAACTTAAGCAATGGTAGATATACAACAGTAACATGATTAAAATTGGTAACTAGCTGTCTATGCTTATAAACACTTTTAAAGTTGTCCTTGCTTTTGCCACACATTTTTACTGCCTATTTACTGAACATGACTTGATGTTCTAGTTTTATCATCTTAGTTTCCACTCAGTATGACTTCCACATCCACTACCCAAAAATGTCCAAAGTCATCTGATTTGTAGATAACGTAGCTAATGTACTTGGCTTCTGTTTTGACCTTTTGTTGTTCCAGTAGTTTTGTACCATAATGAGAGAGAGATTAGTCAGCACTAGGCTTTATCGCTTTTCTTTTAGTTAATGATGGCAAGCAGCAGTAGTTTGCACCTTGTAAAACTCTCTCACTCTAGTAGCAGAGGTGAAAAATGATTCAGGAGCCCATTTTGTGTGCGGACTGCAATCAGAACATGAACTTGTACTTGGGGATTTGTTGCTTTATACTTGTTATGGTGTTGCATGAGCTGCATAGATTTATTACCAATATCAACATTTGGCACGTTGGAAGTATTACCTGGTTTAGGCAGCACAAATGATGTTACAATTAATGTATTTCCCAAGAGAAAAATCCAGTCTGTTTCCTGCAGCAGTCTTAAGCCTCCCTGTCTTTCCAACACTCCAGACAGTCTCAAGTTGTGCTTCTCATCTCTTCCAAGATTTGGAGAAGTGCGGTACTGTGAGTAACTAGCTTTTCAAAAAAGGAAAGAGAATTAAATTGTTTTAATTATTTCAGTTCTGCATACATATTTAAGTGCACTTATAGTGACCTGTGTAGTGATACTACTTTATACTGATCTACTCTGTTCCATCTGATTGCATTTTGGAGTTTGTTCATGGACCTTAGTTATTCTGCACTTCTATTTCCACAAGTAGAAGTTGCAAAAGTTATCTGTTTGTATTTTAAACCTCGATGGGCTAAAGTCTTATAGTTTAATTTGCAGTTGTGGTAGAACTAAGTACTACCAGATCTTTGCCTTAATAATTCATTACTACATTTTTTCCATAAACATTGATACTGGTACATTTTTGCATAGTCTGGTGACTTAAACTGTAGTAGAAGTTCAATAGTGAGAGAAGTGTCTCTGCTCCAGTTTGTGCTTCAGTGCTTTTGTATATTCTGCTTATCATTTACCTGCTAGCATTCTTTGTATGCCCCACCCCTACTAACATACTAAGCTAAAGTTTCTGAAAGAGCTCCAGTATTGTCATTGATTGTTAACTTCAGTAGCTAGCCTGCTTGTTCCTTGAACATTTCCTAACAGTCCCATCCTTTTGCTGTTGTTGTAAGGCTGTCTCTCTGCCCTCCACCCCTTATGGTTATCCGAGTTTCACAGTTTTCCCTTTCATTGCTGTTGACTGTCATATTATCTATTTATGTACTCTTCTCATCTGTTGTTTTTCACAGACCCATGATACTGAGTGCCCACCCAGAAAACCAGTATTGTTCTTGAGTAAACCTCCTTTACTACATACTGTCTGCTGCTCGTTTTCCTGGAGGTCAGCAAAGCTTGTAGCCCAAGCCTGCATTCCAGAAGTGCTTTACTTGTATCCACTGCCATCCAGGGAAAGTTAAGTACTTTGATGCTAAATCTGCACTTAAGCTATTTTTACTGAACTCTCTTGCGTCCTGCTTTTAGGTGTGCATGTCACTGTTAGTGTCTCGAAATTGCCTTCAGCAAGGGATCTCCTGCTAATTCTTTAAGTGGTTTGTGTTAGCATTGCACTTGTGGGTCTCATCTACTGTGGTTTTACTTTAAGAGGATTGGGTTTATTCATCTTGCGGCAGGAAGATGTATCCCTGGTCTGTCTGAGTTGGGAAATGTACAAAAGGACTCATAGTGTAGTCATTTTATTGGCCAGAGGGATCATTATTTAGTTTTCTGTTTTTTTTTTTTTTTTTTTTTGTGCTGCTGTAAACTTCACATATTTGTGTGGGTTAGCAGTGCCCTTTACAGTAGCAAACACCTGGAAAGCAAATTTTCTGTGTAGAATAATCCATAAAACTGTAACCTGTAAAGCAGCAATACAGCGTAAATACCTTATGCGCCAAGAATCTTAGAGCAGCTAGTTGGGAGTCAGGTAGCAAATATGTGCATATTTAGTAAAACTCAGTATTGGGTAAGCATTAAAGTTAATAGAATTTAGTACTGTTTAGCTTAATCTGCCCCAATAAAGTCTGCACAACGCACCCTTAATAGTGTTCTAACCCCAATATATCACCCTTGTAGCTCGCAAATCAAAGGGACTGGACAATATGAATTTGCAATTTTCTAACTTCTCTTTAGCCAGCTTGGTGGATGTCGGCATTTTGAAACACTGTAGCAATTGTGTCATATTTACTGACAAACACTTAATCCTTAAAGAATCAGATACAGTATGTCTGAGGTGTAATTACACAATGACATTGAAGGCTAAACTCTCTCATACAAGTCCACATCAGGTTGTCAACACGCACATAGATTAACAAATGCAGACGCACTTAAAAGCAGTTTTTCTCAACAACAAAGACTACCTAGACCACCTGCTGTCAAAGCTATGCCTCAGCAAGCCCAAAGGCACTCACAAAAAAGAACACCTGACACTAGGCGTACTGTCACTATCATTGGAGCCCCAAACACTAAGTGTGGGTGTCTGGCTCACAGTCAAGGATTTATCATTCTGTGTCACAGGGCCAGGGTCAATAATTCCTTTTTTCCTGACTGGTTAACTGCAGCTTACTTTAACTTTCTGTTCTTTTAATGTATGTTTTTTTTTGTTATTCTAATAAGAAGTTTTGTTTCTAGGGGGTTGAACTAGGTGAGTAGTATTTTTTTGGGGGGTGGGGGCGTTGTGTGTAGGTTTTGTCTGTACACTATGTAAGGTGATGTTTTTTCATTGTACTGCATGAGAAATGTTTGTTTCAATTGTTTTTATTTAGCATTTTTTAAATGAAACTAAGGGTCATATTCTAAAATCATTCATACCTGGGGCTATCCCTTAAGGAGCTATCTTCAAGCTGTGTAGGCATCCAAGGAATTCTGGAGCCCTGCTTCAGACTCCAGAATGGGAACTGGGCTCACAGTTCTGCGAGACTCAGAAATTTTATATTGGCTTTGAATACCACTGCTTCTGCTAGACTAAGCAGGGAAGTCATCTTAGATTTATTCTCCTCATCTTTCAAAATGTTCACTGTGTTTGGGTCTTTTGAGGTCAGCAGATATGTGTGCAGTCCCACGACAGCAGATCTATACATGTAACCAATTTCAAGGAGGCTCATATCTCCTTCGGAATGGGGAATATATAATCATAGTATGCACTGATTTTTATAAATCATTTGGTGGGCATGAAGCATTCCTCTTGTTTTCCTGTCTAATCTGTCCAACATGTATTGGGCCAGTCATTCACTCCAAAACTGTAAGTTAGGACAGGAAGGACAAATTTGTTTATAGCTTGAATTTTCTTCCTAGATGTCAACACTGTTTTCAGGGTTAATTTAAGTTTTCTAAAATATTCCTTGCTAAGTGTTATTCGCATTTGTTCATGTTTTATTGTTGATCGTTCATCAGTTCCCAGATATTCACACACTTTGTCTTGCTCAAATTATTTTATATCACATTCTTGTCCCAAACTGATGTTTTCTTGATGCTGCAGTTTTCCTGCTTTGAAGGATGCTTTGGCACATTTATCAAGACCAAATGACATTCTTATATCATCAGAAAAAATTTTGACTACTTGCAGTTTTGCTTTCAGTTTCTCATCTGATGAGCTATACAGTTTTAAATCGACAAAGAGAAGATGAGAGGTCTTTACACTAACGCAGGTGCAATATTTTTTTCTGAAGCTGCTACTGATATGTGTTACGGTTCATGAGCAATAGCATTACCTGATCTTTGCTGCTACATGTGTATTTTTAGTATGTTAAGTCTGTGTTTCTAGGAATATGTGTAGCTATATACTTAAGTGTAGAGTTGATATATAAGACGGTTTTAGTATTATTAATTATGTCTTTATATGTATGCGATTACTTTTTTGTCTGTCACATGATGAGCTGATTGCATGGAATCTCATTTAATCTACACTTGTGTAGATCTAAATGACAATAAAGTTATTTTTGACTTTGCTGTCCAGCTTCAAGTGAACATCCATACTGGTTTTCTGTGGAGGCTCCAGCATATCTTCTTATGGCAACTGACCAGCTGCTTCCCATTCCACTGGATTCTCCTTAATTTGGATGTCTGTTGTTCTATCCTGTTAATGTGCTTTCTGAGTTGGATTTTCTACACTGAATCCTTCACTTCACAGGTACTCCATAACCTCAGTTTCTATTTCTTTAACTTCTTCATTATTAATCTTATTTTCTTCTCTTCCTCTTTGCCTTGTTATTTTTTTTGTATTGTAAAGTTTTCCATGTCTGGATTCCTTTGCCTGTATTTCTCTTAAAATGTCTTTGGTGTTGCACTTTTTGTATTGATTAGTTTTGTTTTCTCATTTGCAGAAATATTACACCATATTAAATCTCTTTTTCTTTCCCATGTCCATATTTCTTCTTCAGATGTCTCCCAATCTTCCTGTTTTTCCTTACTTTGGGGACTCGTTCCGTCATGCTCTGATGTAAGCTGTGTTAGACCTTCTACACCAAATTCTTCACATCACAGGCATTTCATAACTTCAGCTTCTATTTTTTTTAACTTCTACTTTACTAATCTTTTCTACATTCCCTCTTTGTGATGCTATCTTTTATTCTGAAATTTTCCAGATCTGGATGCCTTTGCCTTTATTTTGCTTCGAATATCTTTGGGGGCTGCCTTTTTGTATTGATTAATTTGGCTTTCAACATTGTATAAAGATTGCACCTTATCGGATCTGTCTTTTTTCCCATGTTCATATTTCTTTTTTATACTTTTCAAAAATCTCTAGGTTTTGTTGGTTATATTTTTGCACTTCCTCAGATGCTTCTTTTTCCAAACAGATCAAAGTTTCTTGGTCTATATAATATTTTTCACAAATCTGTTGTATTAATGAACACTAATTTTTATTTGAGGCTTCTGGCAGTTTTTCTTGTGGAAGTATGTTTCTTTCCTCTAATTTCTCTCTTAATATTTTTGTATATCCTGTGTGTGGAAATTCTAGGCTTTTTGCATACTATTTACAATACATAATTTCTTTCTTATCCTCAGTAGTCCACTCTGCTGTCTTTATGGCTCTTCTTTCGCTTATCAGTTTTTCTGATTTGTGTGGCCTGCTACTTCCTTCTACAACAGGGGAACCATCCTCCCCCTGGGCCTTTGCCTGGCCCCATTGTAGGAATGTTTCCGTATTTTGAAGAATCTACACTGTCTTTTTTTTCCAGTCCTGGCACCAGTGCGCCTATCAGGATTGGGCACTTTTTATTCTGGTTTTTGTGCACCCAGCAATCTTTTTTAGTTTTTGACCTACTTCTGTCCATGACATATGTTATGTAAGTACAGACTCTATATCATTGTTGCCTTGGTGAGATTTTGTGAAAAACAAGGTCCATCTCATGAAGATACTCACCAAGACTTGAGGATGAATTCAGTTTCAGCACTACTACTCTCTTTTGCTTGCTGACTTTTCATCTCTCCATTCATACCCTTGTCTGTGTGTGTGTGTTGCTATTCCCCTTAAGGATCTGCATGCAAAATCCTAGTCTCTCGTTGTTTTTGAATTTCCTTCTTGCTTCGTCATCATCATTATCATCTCTTTCCACTTTGAATTGTAGCTTTCTGCTTGTGTTATGTATGAGCCGTAACGGTGTAGCTCTAAAATTTTGCATTTAAATCAGGTAATTCTAAACCATCTTGTTGTATTGGAAAGATCAACTTATCTCACTTTGCTCTTTCCTTCTTTTCCCCCCTAGATAAATCCTTCAAAATCTTTATTAATTACTGTCCTCAACTTCTCTTCTTGTTAATAAAAAATATGTTTGATCTGTGTATAAAACTAAAGGGACTAAAAATAGTTTTTTACTGGTTGTGTCTTGCTATCAATATTCATAGACAAGACCTTTCAGTTTCTCAGTTTTTGTATTATCTTTTGTTTAGTTTCTTATTCTTAGGTGCCATAACAGGATCCTTTTTAACCCGTACTCCTAAATACTTCATTTTATCATGTTCCGTAAATATGGGCATTGGATAACTGATTTTTGTGTTTGTATATAGTGTATTGGTATAGCTTTTATTTTCTATTTAATAATTTTATATGCCAAAAAAACTTGAAAGTGTCTCAGAGTGTTACACAACACTGAGATGTCCTTTTCTGGTTTTATTAGGTGCAAAATTATATAGTCTGTAAATAAAGCCAACTTTTCTTGATTACCATGCTAATGATATCCTTGAATTTGAGTCCCTTATTTTCTTTGCCAGTGGTTCTAAATATAACGCAAATAAGAGGGGGGGAAAGAGGACAACCTGGCCTGGGTTCCTCTTTCAGACAAAACTTATCAGAATCCTCCTGCTTTGAATTTTGCCTCTGATCCCTCATATATCCTCCTAAGTAACCTTATTATTGTATCAGGGAAAGAAAATGCCCTACTCATAAAGTCCCAGCTTACTCTGTCGAAAGTTTTCTCTGCATCAAGACCCACCAACAATAGTGGTATTTTCTTACATTCTGCTTCTTTCTGGATCATCGTTGTTTTATTATGTCAGATGTATGCTTCCCCTCCACAAAAGCACATCGATCCATATCTATCAATTTTGGCAACACCTTTGCCATTCTCTTAGGCGTTGTAGACATAAACACTTTATAATCATGGATTAAAATTGAAATGAGCCTATATGAAGCTGGGTCTTTACCGTGTTTAATTATTACAGCCACCACAGCTTTTGTCCAGGATGTTGGTGGGGTTCCCCTGCTTTTAAAATACTGTTCAATAAAATTTTCCAAATCTGTATCACTTTCTTTCCTTCTAGCTTCTAACCTTCCACAGGAATACCATCTATTCCTTTTTAGTCTTTCCTGCATATTGGTTATGCATCATTTTTATCTCATGTCCTCTTATTTTACTTAATTGTTGAGGCTCATCTGCTTCGAACCGTGACACATTTCAGTCTTTCATAAATATTTCCATTTGTACTTTCTTGATTTCCACAGTTGTCTACTTTGTGCAAATTTTCATAACATTTCTGAATATCTCTAATACATCTAGAGGATCTCTGGTTATTATTTTCTTGTCATAGGCTCCCTAAGTTTGGCAACAACACTTTCTAGTTTCTGTTGAGTTAAGTCATCATGCTAAATGTTTTTGAGCTTTGGAGTTATCAAAAAACAGTTGCATAACAGCAGTCTTTCTAAATTAATGCATATTATCCAGGTACTCACTTATTTTCTCTTTAGCAGTCTGCAGTTATGCCTCTTCTTGTTCTGAGAGATTCTCCTTATTCTGCAGTATTTAACCTTTGTCAGCCTTACTAAATAATTATTGTTACTTCTTTTTCTTTTATTTCTACCCTATTTTTAAACTCTGCTTTCATTTTATCCCACTCACTAGCTATAACATCTGAAGTAATTTTAGTTATCTTCCTTAATAACTCTTGATTAATTTCCACTGCCCCTTCCATAAGTTCCTGTCTTTTAACAGGAAATATGGGGAAGTGCCGGTGTCTTACTTTTACTTCATTGTCCTTCCCTTCATTTTTATTTTAGTTATTTTTGGTGCATGATCTGAAATATTTATTGGATGTGTGTCATAGCTTTCAATTAAATGCACGTTCCTGTGAAATATAATTTCTGTCTAGTGTAGGCCAGTTTTTGTATATTGGGCAATAATATGTGAAGTCTCTGAGTTTCTACTACTGAATTTACATCTTGAATACCAAATATTTTCACAAATTTCTTCAGAAATCTACCCTCTTATGTTACATTTTCCCTAATAGCACTCCCAATACATCTTTACTGTTGCAAATCAAATTCCAGTTACCCACTTATGGGTAATATTGCTTACTGACAGCTGATTATTTCTCACAAAATGTCCTTAATCTCCATAGTAGCAGTTTTATGTACTCCTACCTACACTAATGGCTGTCTTTTTGTTTTTAGCTTTATTCCCCTACCAGATGTGAAAAATCGCTAGCATGCTTTCAGATAACATTAACTTTTAGCCTTGAGGAACTGCATGATCTGGCTTTTTATTGCCTTATTATCATTCTGTCTCCATGATAACAGAAAAAGAAAAACAATGTAGCCCTTGGCTCTAAGTTCCTAAAAACACGCTGAATATTTATTGCTCAATGAAAACTTTTCATTACATTCATTCTTCTCTTATTTACCTGTTTCTACTTAAAACTTGTTAGATAAAGCCAAGGGTATTAATCCAGACATTCACTTAAGCAAAATTAGAAGAAACAAATTAGCTTTGCCTATATTATGATCTGTATACTTTTATATCCCACCTTCCACCTCAACCACTGAAAATTGTAGCCTGTTTACTTAGTCATTGTTTTGACCAGACTTTCTTTTCTCTTTGTGGACTGTAATTCCTATATTTCTTAATACTGTAAAAAGGAACAAAAGGAAAAGTAAAGAAAAAAGGCATCCATTAAATTTAGTATCTTAATCACATACAACAATAACTGAAAATGCTTTTCTGTATAACGTGTAATTTATAAAAGGAAAAGTTTTGTAGAAATACTGTTAATAGCAGAAACTTTTTTATTTACAGTTAACATTTTTCCTTTTTCCCATTCTGTCCCTCCTACGTTTAACCAAGTCAATAATAGTACGCTCTTTCCACTTTTTATTGTACAGCTATATTTTACAAATGTAATTCATGCTTTGTAATCTCACATTAATTCACTGATTTCCATGTTGCTGGTCTTTTTGTTGGTCTCCATCTCACATCTTCAGTAGTCAACTGCTGTGCTTTTCTCCGTTTCGCAAATATTTGCCAGTGAAACCTTTTCCAGCGTTCCAAATTAAAAGTCTTACTATGAGCTTTATTATCAGAAGAATGGGAAGCAAGAATCCCCTTCTGCTTAATAGCTTTTGTGTTTCCTCCTGCCTGTTCTGCATCAAAAATAAATTTGATCCCCTAGAAAAAAGGTATTCTGAAGACAGCTGAATACAGTTGCATGAATCTCCCACCTGCCTCTCGGCATTCCTTGATTGCTGGAATAAATATAATTCTCTTCTGTCTGGTGTACAGTGAATAATCATTTCCCACAAACACTCTGTTGTATGTAACTTTTAAAACTTCACCCTTCTGCTACAGTTTTGTCAAAATGAACTCTTTCTGCTGGAATGATTGCATCTTTACTAACAGAGGTTTTGGCTGCTTTCTCATGGGCAGGTTTGGAGCATACACATGTTGTGCCCTTTCAGATGACAAATCCTGCAGTGAAGTGCCAGCCCAGTTTGCTTATTTGTACTTTCAGAAAATTGATACAGTCTGTTCCTTCCATTTTTTTCTGGTGCAACAGCAAATTTCATATTTTCCCCTGCAAGCTCTATCCTCTTAAGTCCACCATTTTTAACATCTTTTCTTGAGCAGTCTCATACTCTGCCAACCTTTTCTTCATTTTGACCTCTGATTTTTTCATTTTTATCAGTTTATCTGAATATTTGTTTAAAGCTTCTTCCATTTTTCTAGCATTTGTTTATTTGGGTTGATGTACTCCTTCAGTATTTTTTTTCCAGTTCTGAGCACATTTGACTTTATTTTTTTCCTGTAGGTTACTGGAAGCCATCTCTTGTACCATATCTGGAGCTTGAACTGCTTTTTGCTGAGCAGCTGCAGGATTATTCCCTGTCATTGTTTTCTCGTCACCTTTTCTACTTGATTTTCTTTCAAGCTGGTTTCTTCCTTGCTGGCATCCAGATAATGTACTTACTAACTGGTAAATTAATTTATTAAAAGTGGCAAAGTTCCTGGCCCTTATCTTTCAGTTTCATTTTTCACACTGGGAGAGCTGAAGTTAAGCTGTTGATCAGTGTGCAGTAATCTTGGAAGTCATCCACCATCCTATTTTTTGACAGATTTGTATCTGTTACATATGGGTTGTGTCTTCTGACATACAGGTGGCATTGTGGAGTTGATGATATTCAGTGCTCTTGACAGTTATGCAGTTGGTTTGGTGGTCATTGGATTACAGCAGGAATAGATATCAAGTCTGTGTGGAATGTTTGTGATTCTCATTATCTGCTCCTAGTAAAGCTAGTATCCCTACATGTGCAATGTTCGTGCATCAGGTAACTTAGGAAGTACTCCTCTGTCTTGTATGATGTCATTATCAGGTGCAGATAGCATTGCAGGATGGTGGAGACCCTCTGTGCTGCTGTTCTGGATCTTTTGAAATCCAAGGGTAAGGGTAGTCTTGGTTTAAGTGGGATTGCTTTAGGTGGCTAGAGTATTTTGAGGAAATGTCACTCTTTCTTTTCCTGTGTATGCAGTTTGTAGTTGTTTTTAGCATTGTGGACAGCAAATACATTGTTTCAATTTATATATATTTTTATTTTAGCATTTTAAGTTAAAATACATGTAGATTTGGGTTTAGAAGGTTGTTTTATGTGGCTGGAGTGTTCTGAGTTTGTGCCTGCAGTGTATAAGATTTTACTTTGTTTTTTAGTGAGTATTGCACATGTGGGATTAGGTAAATTTCAGTAGTTTAAGTTATGCATCAAAGATGTAGACAAACATGATGGTGCACAATGATCACAGACGAACACATTGATTATCGCATCCTCTGTCTGGAGTCCACTGTAATGAGACCTGGAGTGTAGAAGTATAGACTTTACATTCTTCCCTCCTGCACAGAAATATTGAAAACATTGCACAGCAACACATTCTTATTCTTCTGATTTCAGGGGTCCCATTTTTGGAGCAGGTGGCTTTCTGGTGGCTGTGTCTGTGCAGTTTGGAATTAATAGCAATTTGATGAACTGTTGCAAACTCCATAAAGACAAGCAGATGATGTGCATCAAAGAATATGTTTATCCAAATGGTCCGTTAGTGTTAAAGACCAGAGAGACAAAAGTTAAGTCCTTAGCAGTAGTTCTTAAGGGTGAATATGCACTGCACACCACATACCAAACTGAAAAGAAATGGCTATATAACTAATGTCAGTAGGCTGTTCTCGGACATGATCCTTGATGCTTCAGGGCTAATTCAGAAACAGAGAGAGAGTTTTGACCAAAAGAAACAGTACTTCTCAGAAGTTATTGAACCCTCGTCATTGAAATAAACCTATCAGGAGCTTAATAAAATAGACCAAAGCCAAGTTTGAGGCTGAAATAGCTACCAAAACCAAAGACAGCTACAAGGCCTTTTTAGTTATGTTCATAATCTTAGAAGTACAACTCAACTGTGTACTGAGGTGATTGTCCACAGTGTTACCTATACTGAGGCTGAAGATGCAGCAAAGCTACTGGTTGCTAAATTTATCTCGGTCTTTACCACTCCCTCCCCTCCATCTGTCCCCACAATATATACCTGAAACTGGCTTGTTCCAGTTGTCACACAAGACTGGGGTTCTAATAGTGCTGTCAAAAGCTGAAAATACTGCATTGGTGGGTCTTGACAATATCCCTGGATGGATCTTAAGTAGCATGAAGCACAGTTTATTCACCCCCACCCCCAAAACAAAAAAAAAACACTGCTCAGGCTCAGCCTGATTACAGGTTTTGTACCAAGCAAATAGAGCTACAGTCATTCCCTTGCATTAAGTGAAGTTCTTCCACAGACCCTGGCAATTAAAGACCACTAGGTCTGGCCAGCCTCTTGTACAAAGCCATGGAAAGACTTATGGAATTAATCAATAAGGACAAGGGGAACTTCCCATCACTGGTCCTCTCTCAGTTTGGATTTGTCAAGGGCAAGACATGCTTGCTTAACCTGATAGACTTTTTTGAAAATGTCACCAAATTGATGGATGAAGGTAAAATGATAAATACTGCATACCTTGACCTGGCCAAGAATTTTGACAAAGTCCCCCACTCAGGCATAGCTGAAAAGCTAAATAAACTGGGAATAAATCAGAATGTCACCCGCTGGATTGCCATCTGGCACAGAGATAGGATGGGTGTTCAAAATATGGAAAGCTGCCTCCACAAAGTGACCAGTCACCAATGGAATTCCCCAAGGTTCAGTGCTGGGACTTTTCCTGTGAATTAAAAGCCAGTAAGGGCTCTGGCTGACTGTGATTGCAGGTGACTGCAAGCTAAGAAGAGTTACTGAATCCCCAAATGATTTAGCCATTGTGCTGGAAGGTTGTGCTCAAACAAATCACTGATACCAAAATCATGGACAGAAAATAAATGCCAAAAAATGCATTATCATATTCTTTGGGAAGTCCTCTACCCCAGGGAATTACCAGATTGACAGCACACCCCTAAGATATGACCCAGTTCAAGATTGGGAACATAGGTGCACATAAGACCTAACTTTTAACCAGTGTGTCTACTATCATAAGAAATGACTTGTATATTGTGCAGCTTATAAACAAAGGAGTAAACCTAGAGATGTCATTGTCCGCTTTTACTCAGCCCTCATGAGGCCAATCATTGAGTGTAATGCCCCTATGGCTTGTTTCTAGGGGCCAAGACAACTGATAGCCTGTCAGAGATAGTAGAGGCACAATCTGTTGTTGTATTGGAATTGGAAATGACTGAGGAGACTACTTCTGTTATCTGAGAACTTCCAAATCATTTACACAGATGTCTTCCTCATCTCTTGCCCTCCTTGTCATTGATTATGACAGTCTGGTGGAAGTCATTGTCTGTACTTAGTGCAGGTAGTGTGGTGCCTCTTTCCCACACTCTCTGTTCCCTAGGTGCATCTGGTCATTTGGGATCTCTTTTTCCCCACAACCCACCTCTCAGTTACCAGTCTTGACATCAGTAGTGCCACAATATTTTTTTGCCCGTCAGTTTCTTGGTGCATTGCTTTTGGTGCTGACCTCAGCACTTGTCTCTCTTGACATGTCCTGTTATCTGAAGTGGGCACTGGCCACCCTTTTGTCAGAGATCTCTACTGTCCTAACATCAACCCTGCCGGTGTTTATAGCACCAGTGTTGTCAGCATCAGTTCCAGCCACTGGATTCCTGGTGTTGGAGTCAATGCTGCTATACTCTGCAGCAGGGCTGACAAATATATTTCTGACATATAACGTCCTCTACTGTGGATGTTAGAGTTGGTGTTGGGGTCTACAAACAGTGTACACCTCTTTCAATGCCTTATGATTCACCAGTGACTTAACAAATGTGTCTGCCCCTAATTGTGGAGTCTTCTGGTCTGTCTGACCTTAACAGCAGACCAAAAGGTTCTTGAGACTTCTGAAGTCTGCTCCCATAAATCCTTACGAAAAAGGGCCTCTTCCAAGCCCTTCTTAAGAGCACTGATGGGCTTCTTTTGGCAAGCCAAATGTTTGATCATGCATGCCCTAACTTACACATACCCCTAAAAATAATCTCTAGGACACTAAGCTTGTTTGATACATTTGGTATGCATGGCTAGCCATAAAAAGGCCGTCTTGGTCATTTAGCCTAGTATATACCTGTGAACCTTTGAATCTATAAACAACTGGAATCCCAGGATGAATCACTACTTGCACGAGAAGAGGGAGCAATGTCTCGTTTACCCCAGCTGACCCCAAATTTGGGATACTTTGATCTCTTAAGTCTTTAGAGGGATGCCCAGCTGACCCTCTTATTTCCACTCAAAGGCCTGCAGTTCTTTACAACAATTTTCCTGGGTAGGAACCACTTCCCATTGGATGTCCTCAAGAATATACTGCCTAGGATTCATGGGAAAACCTAGATAAAGAGGCCTCTGTTCCTAAGAATACTGACTGTATCTTCCAGATCTTCAAGGAGTATGGGCTGTCTGAGTAGAACCCTTAAGCCCAGCCCCTTGATTTCTGTAGCAGCCCTCAAAAATGTTCCTTCACGACAGAACCCAGTTTCCATCCTATAGATAAGGAGTTCAGAACTGTGGACAGATTTTGGAAGTGCATTTATACATCCTCTACCATGTATTTTGCAGACACTAAACTGTGATATGCATATGGTGTACTAGTTCTTTTTTTTTGGTCAGGTTCCCCCTCTGACGAGTAACTGTCCCCCAGATCGCACTTGACCCATTTAATCTCTCTCTGAAATGTGTTCCCTTTTACCCACATTCATTACACAGAGGGCAAGCATGCTAACTGCTGTGTCATAATCAGTGCAGGAAATCAGGGTTCTCGGTTTACAACCCTACCTTCTTCCCCTGATACCCAAGGGATGGGAATGCAATAGGCCACTTTAAAGGGTATCACACAAGTCTGTGAGTGACACAACCCTCCTTAAGTACCCCACCCTAAGCTAAACCCTGTACATGGTCATTACCAGGGATAGTAATATGGAGTATGTAGGTGCAGTCTTGTTAGGTATGCCCCACCCCCTCCTCCTGGTGGAGGGAGAGAGTTAGGCACTTGTATCCTCATCATTCTTTTCTGTACTGTGCCAACTCCATCAGTGGCTGTACTGCTAAATTAACTTGGGCCACCTGAGTCATAGTCAGCTGACTTAATTTGCTGTCATCAAGATCCAACTGATTAAATGCACTATACATGTCTGGAGTTGCAGGCTGTTACTGTCACAAGCTACAATTGCATGTAATATGACCATTCTCCTGGTGCCTGCCTAGTATAACACTTGCATTTGAGGTTGATGGAACTTGTGTGAGCTGGCATTCTCATGTGCTGGCACTTGTGGCCAAGACTAATGAATTTTGCAGGGGTCACCAAGGTGACTTTCTTGGTTCTCATTTCTCAGGTTTCCACTGTTCATAGGTTCATAGGTTCATACTAGGCTATCTGCCCTAGGGCATTTCTAAGCCTAGCCAGAGTGTATTTTGCTTTCGCCACCCATTTTAAATTAATTTTGCTATGCCTTTTTTGAGGTTAGTATACTGTGCCTCTGTCTAACAGTGACACAGAAGTGATACCTTGGGTAAACCTACGATCTCCCATCCACTCATCAAGATTCCTCTTGAAGAGAGTCAATGAGGGACTCTGCCTAACCTGGACTGGGATTTTATTCCAGAGTGAAGGAAGCCTCTGGGTTATGAATCTGTCCCTCCAGCAAGTCCTATTTATTTCAAGTGCTGAGGTTCAAGTCTTTCGAGCGCGTAGCTCGATGAGATTTGGATTTTCTTAGGTGCAGCATGTCCATTAATTCCGGGTTGGACATGGCTTTATACGTCAGGCACAGATCGCCTATGAGCAGGCGGTATGCCACTGAGTAGAGCTGGAGTTTCTTTAACCGGGCAGCATATGGCATCTGTTTGAGCCCTTTGATCCTCTTGGTGAGGTACTTTTGGGGTCTTTCCAGTTGCTGCAGGTGTCTGGTAAGGTACATCCCAAAAGGGGCATTGTACTCAATTATGGGCCTGATGAGGGATGAGTAAAGAGGCACGATGACCTCACCTGATTTAGATGTGAATCCCTTCATGATTAGGTGGGCTATATAAAATGTTTTTCTAACCACTTTGACCACATGGTTGTCAAATGAGAGATTGCTATCAACTTGGGTCCCCAGGTCCCTAATTACTTCTTCTGTACTTAATGGATTACCACCTATGTGGTAATTTGTGGGCACTTTGTTTTTGCCAAAGGAGATGACTATACACTTTTTGGCATTTAGCTTGAGGCCATGGCTCTGGCACCAGTTGTCTGTTTCTATGAGGCCCTTTTGGAGGATGCTTGTGTCGGCTGGAGAGTCGATTATGGCACCCAGTTTGCAGTCATCTGCGAACTTGGTCAGCCACAGTCCTTTCGTGTTGGCATGTACCTGCGAGAATATATACCAAACAAGAGAGGTCCCAGGACTGAGCCTTGTGGGACGCCACTTGTAACTGGTTTGGAGTCTGACATGGCTCCAGCAATTCTAACCATGTGGGTTCTGTCCTTGAGCCAGTTTGCAACCCATCTAGTGACATAGGGGTTTATATTTAAGCTGGTGAGCTTATCTATAATGCCCGAGTGGGGTATTGTATAGTAGGCTTTTGCGAGGTCCAGGTAGGCTGTGTGGACCACCTTCCCCTCGTCAATGGCCTTGGTGACTGTTTCAAAGAAATCGACCAGGTTTAAGAGGCAGGATCTGCCCTTAACAAAACCGAACTGGGTAGGATCCAGTGTCTGTAGGTCCCCAGTATCTTTATTTATGAGGTTCATGATGATTCTTTCCATAGCTTTGCAGACCAAGCTAGTCAGGCTTATGGGGGCGATAGTTTCCAGGATCCGTTGAGGGCACCACCTTTGTGGAGAGGGACCACTGTTGCTGTACTCCACTCTTTGGGTACATATCCTTTAGTAAGGCTGAGATTGAACAGTAGTTTTATGTTTGGGTTTAGCTCTTCTTGGAGTTCATGTAGGATGCAGCCCGGGACACCGTCTGGTCCCATTGATGCTGTGTTTTTTGCTTTGGAGAGGGCGGCTCTTACCTGAGCATCTGGGATGTCAGGGGGGCAGCACTCTGCTGGGATAGATATTTGCCCTTTTGGTGGGGAGGGGGGGAGAAGTTTACGCTGAACCTGTCAGCTAGGATGTTGGCAATGTCTGTGGGTTCGATGTATTTTTTGTCATTTTGGAGTAATTCTGAGCATATCTGGCATTCCCACCCAGGTTCCTAACAAAACTAAAGAAAGCCTTGTGATTATCCTTCGTGTCCTGTGCAATTTTTCTCTCGAAGCTGGCCTTAGACGATTTTATGAGTGCCCGTAGTTTTTTGCTAATACTGATCAGAGATGCCTTCCCTTTTTGGGATTTTGCTCAATCATGTAGTAGCTTCCTTTTTCTATTGTATAGTTTGTTTATGGCTGGGGTCCACCAGACAGGACGTCTGCCTTTGGAGGATTGGGTCTTGGTTTTATTTGGGATTGCATGATCCATGCATTCCTGAAGGTGTTCATAGAATGCGTTTATAAAGGATTCTGCGGTCTGGGCCGTATTTTCCACAGGCTGGGGGGCTTTGAAGGATTCCACCTCAGGTTTGAGGAGTGTGAAATTTGCTTTAGAGAAGTTTTTCACTGTGGTTTTCTGGGCAGGGGGTGGGGTCGGGATGTGAATATCCAGTGAGATTAGTTTATGGTCTGATCTTACCAGTGAGGGATACACTTCTTGTCTGGAGCATAGAGTCCCCATGTTGGTGATAATCAGGTCCAGTATGTTTTCCCCTCTTGTGGGAGTGGTAACAAGTTGTTCCATAGCATTTGAGTTTATAAATTCTAGGAACCTTTGGGCTAGGGTGTTGGAGCTAGAGTAAAGCTCCCAGTCTGTGTTTGGGTAGTTGAAGTCGCCCAATATAATGGTGTTTGGAGAGACCTTCATATTTTCCAGTGTTCTCAGGAAGGCCAAGTGGGTTCCTGGGTTTGGGAGGGTGGTCTGTAGTAGGCTATAAACTGGAAGGCAGTTTTACCCACAGTTAGTTGCACATGGATAGTCTCTGATGCTTCGTGCTGTGCCACCAACCTGGAGATGTAGGTATCTTTGACGAATATAGATACTCCCCCTCCTTTTGTAGTTCGGTCCACGTTTTGGGGCTGAAAAACATGGTATGAGGTATAACCTGGTAATGCTGGGGTGCTCTCGGAAGCCTTGAACCAGGTTTCTGTTACTGCACAGATATCAATGTTCTCCGTGGTAAGGAGAGTTTCAAGTGCGTGCATCTTGAGGTTTAGACTTCTGGCGTTGAGTAGCATTACTCTTATTTTCTTATCCCTTGTGATACCTATGGCGGTGGGTTTGTCTTTTGAGCCTTGCCTAAAAAAGGCACTATGGGGGAAGCAAGAGCCTTTGCCAATATCCGATAGCCCAGGGGTGACAGGTGCAAGCCGTCCCTAGCGAAGCATCGTGGCTTGTCGAGCATGTCATCCCAGGCTGACAGGCATTGGATCCCCTTTGAATGACACCAATACTTAAGCCAGTTGTTGAAATTGATCATTTTGTCTTCATATTGTGGCATCATTCTTGGTGAGGGTAAGATGCTACTCAAGGTCCTGGTCATACCGGCCTGGGCTACATGCTCAGAGAGCTCCTCTATGTCTGTTTTCATGTAGTCCAGGGAGGTATGTCTCAGGTCATTCACACCAGCATGGACAATGACCGTGTCATATTTGTACTTGCCTTGGAGTGACCTGAGTGCTTGTGTTATGTGGCGGATCCTAGCGCCCGACAGGCAGCTCACCGTGACCTTCTCCTTGTTCAGCCTGGTGAGCGGGACGTCAGTGTGCCTGACGATAGAGTCACCTATTACAAGTGTATCAGGTGTGTTGTTTAGCCTTAAGGGCTGTGACTGTTCGGCACACTGGCTTTGTGAGCTATGTGTTGCACGTGTTTTGTTTTGGGGTAGCAGTTGCTTGGGTGTCTGCTTTGGAGGTCTCTGCTGCTTAGGCAGATTTTTATTTAGAGCCTCCGAATATGTTTTTGTGTGTTAATGTGTTTGGTTGACATAGGTACAATGGCTTTAGATATCAAACTGATTAGATAGCAGGATTTGCTGACTAGTGATGCTGTAATAGTGACTGAAGGAAAGAGAGTTCTTGACCAAAGTACAGGGATCTCTGACTAACATGCCAGTCTGGCTAGGGTTGCCACCTTTTCAAACAGCCAAAGTGGGCAGTTTTGGTACAAATGCCAGGTTTTGCAGGCTGAACCATACCCACGGCCAGTACAAAGGACA
The DNA here is from genome assembly GCF_019279795.1 of Protopterus annectens. Taxonomy (NCBI): domain Eukaryota; kingdom Metazoa; phylum Chordata; order Ceratodontiformes; family Protopteridae; genus Protopterus; species Protopterus annectens. The sequence goes on from NC_056728.1 coordinate 261,420,095, forward strand.
GAACTTCACTTATTTTGCCTAAATAAAAGCATGTTTGTGTAGCATTTTCATTGCTTCTGTTTCTTATAACATTTAGGTGTTTCAGATACAGAATAACTGTTTTATGCAACTATTATGTAAAATATAGGAAATAATTTTGTCCTAAAATCTCAGGACATTTGCCATTTTTACAATTATTTTGCAGGACACAACTGCCCAAAGAGGGACTGTCCCTCGCAAAGTGGGACAAGTGGTAACCCTACGTCTGGCTGAACTGTAAGTTGAAGACAAGGGTTGATTGCTAAGTATAACTGTACTGCACTTTAATTTTAGCCCTTTTTCTATGCACCTTTTGTTTAAAAGGATTAGTTCTTGCTGTAGTGATCTCATGTCATGGGACAATCAGCAGTAAAACCCAGCTTTACAGTCTTTTGAAAAGTTAGTCAGTCATAGGACTGGTTCTGTGGTTTGAAGGTCACAGGAAATATATGCCAAAGAGGAGGGGGCCCAGTATAGAGGGCATGTTTGGTGCTATTTATTAAGCACCTGTGTAAATTGTCTGGATCCATGGAAATGGTATTTTTAGCTTCTGAGAGCATTGTTAAGAGATATTCCTTGAAGATCTTGGGGAAGTTAACAAGTTGGAGATTTGTGGAATTTCTCTAACTGTTCTGGGGTAAAGGCAGCACTAAATTCATCTGCAAGTATGTTAGTTATGTCTTGAGGGTCTGAGAGAGTTGTACCATTTTGAATAAGTTCATAGTTACTGGGTGTTATTTCTTAATTTTCTGGTATATTTAAAGAATAATTTATAATTATTCCTGGGTTCAAGTGCCAGTTTATTAGTGTTTTGCTTTTATCTTCCTGATCGTAGTTTTTTTTAGTTCTTACCAATCTTTTTTTGTGGATAGGTTTAGATTTATTTTAGGACTTAAAACATTATTTTTTCTTTTGTTATGGAACCCATTTATACTGAAGAACAACCAATGTTTTGTTTTTAAATTTCTCATTCTATTTGATATTATTGAGAAGTGCTATGTTATAAACTTTTGTAAAACTCATACCCGTATATAGCGACTTATACTCATCAGCCTGCATGCAGTCTGCAAGTAAATTTTGAGAGCTCATCACAACGTTTGGGTAAGTTTGTCAGTCTGAATTCATAAATTCAGAATTTTTCAGAATGGGGATGCATGAAACTAATTTGTGGTCAGATTTATCCAGATGGAGTTACAAACTGACTTTATACCTCTGCTACTTTAGCTTTTAGGGCTGTTAATTATCAGACCCATATGTCTAGGTATTTGTTGGCTCTCGTATCCTAGGCTTGTCAAGTTATTTCTGATGTTCCAGACTCTGAGGGTAAAACTTCTGCACTTTCCCTGTTAGGGACTTCCTCCCAGGCGGCTCGTCATTCAACCAAGTGTAGTTATGATGCAGGAGATGCTTCCTCTAGGGCTGCTGCTTTTGGGTGTATGATGAGGAGGTATTCTTAGCTTTGACTTCATCATTTGCCTGGTAATGTTAAGGCAGAATTGATAGATGGCGCTCTTGATAATAAACACTTGTTTGGAGAAGCTGCAGCTGTTTTTAAATCCTTTCAGGATAAGGGCAAGGCTTTACAGGAACTTAAACATGTTTGTTTCTCCTGTGCCTTAATTTCAGAGAAACTACCCCAATAAGCCAGCCTTTGTTCGCAGGCAACCTATCCTTCCTCCTAAGGGCATAAAAAGGTGGCAAGCAAGCTCCTCCTGCTAAGTCTACTTAAACTTCTCTGTCTCAGAAGTCTTCTTTTCCAGATACACCATGTGCTCTCTGACTGTTTTTCCGAGCCACTTTACTCTTCTTTTAGTCTCTCTCTCTCTCTCTCTTTCTGTTTGGCTAAATATTACTCAGGATTCCTGGGTCCTGTCCATTATTCGCCAGGGCTCTTTCATGGTTTGGAAATCCCTTCCCCTTTTTATGGGATTTCCTCAGCTCCCTCAGAACAACTCTCCTCCTTTCCAGAAGGTTGTTGGGATCTTTTGACTCAAGGTACGTACTGTTCAAGAGGTACCTGTGTCCCAAAGGGGGAGGGGGTTTTACTCCAGGAGTTTTCTAGTCCCCATAAAAGAGGGTACTTGGAGATCAATTCTAGACCTCTCTCTTTTAAACACTTTTCTGAAGGTGCCGTCATTTCGAATGTTGTCCCTTCAGACTTTGTTCTCTCTCTTGCTTCCTAAGGCTTGCTTGTATGGTGTCTCTGGATCTCAAGGATGCTTATCTCCATATCTCAATCCATCCCCTTTTCAGGAAGGTTGTATGTTTCTCTGTTGCTTCTGACATTTTCAGTTCTTTGCTTTCCCCTTTGGCCTTTCTACTACCCCAAGGGTATTCACCAAATGCCTCGCTCCTCTGATTGCTTTTTGCAAGATTCGGGGGATCCAAGTATTTCAAAAGAAGGTAGTGTGCCAGAAAGCTAATAACCACAAAAACAACAATACAATAGCACACTGAAGTCCAGCCACAAAAAAAAAACGGCCACACAATAAAGCCCAAAGGCCCCTTGCTTTATTTAACACACTAACGCTCAAAGTTTGCTCTGCGTTTTCGTCTTACACATACAAAGACTTCTTCACATGTATAAAATTCACCAGCAAGCAACACTTCTTATATACCCCTCCCTCTAAAACATCCACCAATAAACAAGTTTATTGAATTTAAAAATAATTTCTTGTATATTTAAATCAAATAACCAAAGCCACCTTTGTATAGTATATAATGTATAATAAAATTACTTTTAAATATATAAAATTTTGTCATAGACTTCTGTTTAAAATCCAAACGTATATAAAAAATACATAAAAAAATAATAAAAAATATATGTATGTATAAATGTGTGTATAGGTGTTATTAACAATGTTATCCTCTCATCCCAGCTAGTGGTAAAGTAAGAAAATTACAACTTGGCTGCCCTAAGCTTCAAAACTGGGGCCAGGGATATATAGTAATTTAAACCTGCAACCATAGACACCAGAAGTCTGTGACAACATTTTATATATTTAAAAGTAATTTTATTGTACATTATATAATATACAAGGTTGCCTTCGGTTATTTGATTTAAATGTTTTTTTAAACTCAATATAACTTGTTTATTGGTGGATGTTTTAAAGGGAGGGGTATATAAGAAGTGTTGCTTGCTGGTGAAATTCATACATCTGAAGAAGTCTTTGTATGTGTAAGATGAAAACGCAGAGCAAACTTTGAGCGTTAGTGTGTTAAATAAAGCTTGTGACCTGCGGGCTTTGTGTGGCTGTCTTTTTCATGACTGGACTTCAGTTTGCTATTGTATTGTTGTTTTTGTGGATCCAAGTATTTCCTTACTTGGAGGACCTTCTCTTTCAGGCATCCTCTCCAGAGATCCTGTTGCAAAATCTTCATTTTGTCATTTCCGTTCTGCAAAGCCTGGGGTTCACAATAAATTTCAAAAAGTCTTTTCTGAATCTTTTTCAGCACCATGTTTTTCTAGGGTGCAGGATTCAGACAGTGCCTATGCTGGCATCCCTGCCTGCTGCCAAGACTTTGACACTCATTTCTTTCTTTCAAACTCTTCTTCCTCTGGCCTATATTTCAGCCAGGGAATTTCTGAGATCTCTGGGATTCATGCCATCCACAATCCCTATGTTCCCTCTGGCTAAACTCCACATGAGAAAATTTTAGTGGTTTCTAAAGTCAAGTTTGGCTTCAACATGCGCATCCCCTAGAATTTGTAGTTCCTCTTCTACCTTGTCTCAAGAAGGAACTTCACTGGTGGATCCAGCAGTTGTCTCTAAATCCAGGGCTCCCTTTTCATCTCTCACTTCTCTGTCAGGAGCTGTTTACAGAAGCTTCAGCCATGGGATGAGGAGCAGCTTTTGGCTTCCTAAAGGTGCAGGAGTGTGGTCGCCTCTTCAACAGAAAGAGCACATCAATGTCAAAGAGATGAGAGATTTTCTGCTGGAGCTTCAGGCTTTTCATCCTCTTTTTTTCTTCCCAGGACCTCTCAAAATATTTACAGACAATACTACAGTGATGTGGTATGTCAACAAATTGGGGGGGGGGGGGTGAGGGGACAAGATCTTATCTTCTTTGCCAGTTGACACTCCTGGTGTGGGGTATTGCTGTCCAGTATCCAGTGACTCTTCAGGTAGTTTACATTCCCTTAGGTCAAAACTTTGTGGCAGACACACTGAGTAGGTCCTTAATTCAATCCCACAAATGAATGCTACACAGGGATGTGTTTCTGGACATTGAAAATTGATGGGGTACTCCTTAAATAGATCTATTTGCCTCCCCTCTGAACAGACAACTTCCTCTATTTTGTGCCAGAGTCCCAGGTCCTCTGGTGTGGAAGGTGGATGCCCTCTCTTTTTCTTTGAAGGGGATGCTTCTTTGTGCTTTCTCTCCCCTTCCCCTCATTCCAAAAGTCCTGTTCAAAATTCAACAAGGCGCTCCCAAAATCTTGTTGGTGACTCCCTTTTGGCCAAGACAGCATTTGTTCCCTCTTCTGCATTTAGCCAAGGGCAGTCATTACAAGTTACCTCACAGGATGGACCTACTCACACAAGACAAGGGATCTCTTATCCATCTTCACCTGACCACTCTTCAGCTGAAGCTGTGGGTGATAGGATTTTGATTCCACATAGACTCCTTGTTTCTGAGGACGTGATTTGGGTCTTGCATGAGGCTGGGAAACCCAATACTAGGAAATCCTACTTATCTAAATGGAAGAGGTTTTCTGTTTGGTGTCTTTCCTGTAACCTAGATTCATATTCTATGGATGTTCCTTTAAGTTATCTCTTATCTGTGTGAACTGCTCAACGCTGGGTTGGCTTATTCTTCTGTTATGGCCCACTTATCAGCTGTCTCTGCTTGTCTGCCTTTATCTCCTCCTTTAGCTTCTAGATTTGAGGCTAAGCAATTCCTAAAATGCGGCCTTCATATCAGGTCTCCCAGGAAGCCTGTTTCTCCTCTCTGGGATCTTAATTTTGTTTTGGAAAAATTGACTAAGGCTCTTTCAGTTTGCAACTTCAGCTTCCTTGCAACATTGTTCTTGGAAGTCTTTTCTCTTTTTAGTCCTTACTTCTGGCAGATGGGTGTCTGAACTTCAATCCCTTATGGTTTGTCTTCCTTTTTTAGTCTTTCATAAGGACAGGCTGTCCTTGCATAATAATCCTTATTTTATGCAAAAGGTAGTGATTGAGTTTTCCCGTAATCAGTCTGTTCATTTGTCCACTTTTTTCCCTTCTCACTGGCAGAGGCTGCCCACATTGGATGTGCATAGACAACTCAGATTTTATATGGATAAGACTAGGACTATTAGGCAATCTGATCAGCTCTTTGTTTCCTTTTATCCCAGGTCCTTGGGCTTAGCTGTATTCAAGCAGTCTATTTCTTCTTGGTTCTCAAAAGCTATTTCTTTTTGTTATTCTTTTCATGGTAAGACCCTTAATTATTCTGTTAAGGCCCATTCTACTAGGGTTGTGGCTTCTTCTGGTGCCTGGATTCTGTGCGTACATTTACTAAGCACTAAAAGTTGGATGGAATCTCCAGAGCTAGAGCTGGTTTTACTAGGGCCATCCTTCATGGCTTCCTTGAGGTCTCTGGTGGTCCTTCCTCCTCCCAAGTTTCTTCCTGAGCTGTGGCACTCTCCCTAATGTTATGAATACTGCAACAGTGAAATGGAAGGACATAGTACGATTGTGTAAAATCTTACAGTAACAGTAGATGTCCTTCTCTTCACTATTGGAGTATTCACTCCCTTCCACACTGCGGTCCATTTCTCTTCTGGATGTACTGATTACCTTTTCCTTTCCTTGGACTGGCATTCCTACCGGGGCTGTCGGTTGTGAGGATGGTAAATCTGGACATCACCTTTATGCCTTATGCTACACAAGGAGCATACGTGTGACATACGGCATACCTTAAAACAACCTAAAGACTTTGGTATACTGGCCAGAGGTTGGACCACCCTTGGCAGGGGACCCCTAATGTTATAAATACTGCAACAGTTAAGAGAAGAATATCCTGCCAAGGATATAACAGCTAGCCAGCTTTCAGAGCTTCAGGGCACCTTCTATGCACCCAAACCATCAGTCAACTTGAACTGAACTTACTGAAAAGACAAGTTTGGGTGCTAAGCCCTTCACAGCTTTCCTGCCATTGAAGAGAACTCCTCTGCAGGCTTTCAAGGATTGATGGTTGGCTTGTGCTGTTCCTTTACTGGGCAGGTAAGTTCCCTTTGGGGAACACCTTCCACATTTAAAAAGTGTTTTGTTTTATTGTACTTTCCTTTTTAGGAATGTTGTTTTTAAGCTTGGAGTTTCTGTTTTAATAGACTGTTACTTGACTTAACTGTACTCATAAATGGGAGTGCACTTTTTCCTGTCAGCTTAAAAGTTGTTTAAAGTAATTGAAAAATATTTTCCTCTGGAGGAATTGTGTTCATTTCACTTTTGTGGGTGACAAAATGTTTTAAAGTGCTGTTAAGGATGTTAAATATTTACTGGCTCTTGCTGCTTGTTTTCCATGGGAGACACCATTTTCAGTTTGACCATGGAACAAAGTACCAATCCTGTGGAAAGTTCTCTTTCCAGCCACAGAATAAAATTTGCCACAATACCAGACTAACAGTTTGCCTCAGCTGCAGGTGGGTGACTCTACTGTGGCCATAACGTTTTCTTCAGACCACTCATGTTTTACTCTGGATCCCTGTTGAGTAGCACCAGCAGTCACTATAGAATGAAGGTTGGCCATGTCCTCTGGATGTTGGCAACCCCTCAGTGGATAAGGAGAGCCAGTCTTGTTGGTCCTGGGAGAGAGAACAGGGAAGATTTCCCCGTTTGGTCAGAATGTTGTGCAACTCCTTGGAGAAGCCACTGCTGCCATTAATAACTCTGTTTGCCCCGGTTTTCTTGTCAAAAAGAAACAGAAAATTTAACACGTATCTCCTCCTCCTCAAATTTCATTTGACAGGAGTAGTTTACTTGGTCTGGCATAGGGTGTAATACAGGCTTTTGATTCTTCTTATAAAGTGGCTTCTGGTAAAAGAAAGAGGGATCTTTATTTTCCTGAAGAGATTCAATATTGTGAATCTGAACAGGAAGGTGAAGGGATGGATAGAGGGTTTTCTCCTCAATAGTCTGATTCAGACTTCAAGGAGAGTTCAGTTTCTGATTCTCCCTGTGAGGGTTATCTTTCTTTGAGGCTATTTCCAGAATATGCAAGTGTTTTCAGTGGGAGAACAATGAGGTTTCTCAGTCCTTCAGAAAATACTATTAGCTGTTACAGAAGGAATTTCCATAACCGTTGCCCATGCCTCTAATTCTGTCAGCTTTGGAGGGTGTGTGTGTCACTGTCTTCAGTTTTCCTGCTGCCCCTAAGAAGGCAGATAGAATGTATACGGATGTCCTTCCATAGAATGTATAAAGATGTACTTCCATATCACTGTTGCAGTATTCATAACAGAAAGGATCCCCTGACAAGGATAGCCCTTCATCTAGCCAATATAACAAACCCTTTAATTCTTACCAGAGTCATGTGTCAGACGTATGCTCTCTGCGTCAGCTTAGGGTATATGTTACATATGGACACTCCTTTGCCGCCAGCCCAAATGCCGCAGTTATACGTCAATCTGTACACCCTTGTTGTACTGGTTATGATGAGACTTTTACATATAAGTAACCCATTGTGGTTCCTTTTCTTTTGTATTGCATTTTGTGAGTTTATATCCTACAAGAAAGGGAAATACCAGAGTAGGAGGCAGATTCCCCTTAAAGATTATCACAACAGGTGTTTGTTTTGTCTAAGCACTTCTCATGACCAGACTCCTTGTTCTATTTTTCGGGCGTTTGTGATGGACTCTTCACAGCAGTCTATCTTCTATTTCAATTTATCTTGAGAACCAACATCTCAAGATGATGGCTCAGGGTACCATGGCCAAATCTTCCCACTGTGATGTACAGCCACCTCTTAAAAAAAATGGCTTAAAAGTCAAGGTTTGACAGACTTTGCTAGACATCTCTCTTGAGGTAGATGATACCCCTGAGTACCGCCTTTTGCTGATGTTAGTTCCCTCTGCCTTGACACTATCAAGAGTCAAGGCAAGCTTCTAAGCCGCCGAGGTTTGTTAAAGCCAATGCCCCCCTTAAGAAAAGACCGAAGACTAAGCACATTTCTCCCACTCCCAAAGATCACAGGAAGGAGTGGCAGAATTTTACTCATATATGCCATAATGGCTTTGAGACCACCTCAGGGGGGTTCGGTTCCTGCTCTTTCTTGGTCCTCTACCTGATTCCTTTGCTGAGGATTCTTTGGCGTACTCCTCCCAATTGCCATCACCCTTGGACTGTGGTTCTGATGAGGAGAAGTCCTTAAGTCCTGACTCCCCTTTGGAAGACTTGTTCTTTGGGGATGTAGTGGTTCGCATGATGGAGCATTTTAAGTGGAACTGCTCCCAAGTTTCTAACATCCTATGTTGGCTGCTGTATTGGATACTTTTTCCACTGCTTCTTTGGCTCCTGATTCTCAACTTCCTGCCTATAAGAAGCCTAGCTGTTTTTATAAGGTCCCTGAAACTTTTACGTTTATTTAAAAGTCTCCTCCTCTTGATCCTGCTTTGTTTTTTGTCTCTGCTGATAAGCCTTCTCAGCTTTTCTCTTCACTTAAGCTTCTTCCCTCAGACAAGGATAGTCAAGCTATGGAGAGGCTAGAAAAAAATGTCAGCACTTATGCCATCCTGGCATTTTGTGCCATTAGCTATCAAACTCATATAACCAAGTATATTTTATCACTTTTCTTAACTGGGACAGGTTTCATCTGATCTGCCTGATTCTCATAATAAGTCCACTGCTCTTTCTTTGGTGGGATCCACATCTCAGGTGGCTCATCACTTCAGTAAGTGTAGTTACAATACTGCTGATGCCCCCTCTAGAGCTGCTGTTTCAGGCACAGTCAGGAGGCAATATTCCTGGGTTCATATTCAAGATTTTCTTGATGAGATTAAGGCTAAGCTTCTTGATGCTCCCCTAGATAATCAAAATCTCTTTCTTACTCAAGTGGCAGATTTATTCAGGACTTTACGGGACTAAGGCAAGGTCATGAAGGACCTTAAACAGGTTCTTGCCTCTCGCATTCCTAAGTTTCAGAGGAATTATCCTGCTAAAAATGCCTTTGTTCCTGGCAGCCTTGTCAGTCCTCCAAAGGAAGAAAGTACTTAGGAATGTTTTTTTTTTTTTTTTTTTGACAAACCAACTCAGATGCCTAGACCTCATAAGCCTTCCTTTCAGGACAAATCTGCCTCCATCTGACAGCCTGTTTTCCCTTTCCCTAAGCCAGGTTCCTTTGTCTGTTAGACTGTCTTTCTCTCTGTGTTTGGCAAGAGATTACTTCAGACTCGAGTCCTTTCAATCATTTATCAAGGCTACTTCGTGATTTGGAAGGCTCTTCCCCCCTTTTGGGTGTTTGCCAACCCCCTTCAGATCAAATTCCCCATTTTTCAGGGGTGTTGCAAGATTTATTAGATAATGGCAGAAGTCATTCTGTCCCAGTGGCCTTAAGGGGCACAGGGCTTTATTCAAGGATATTTCTGGTTCCTAGAAAGGAGGAGTCCTGGAGGCCTTGCTGGATCTTTTCTTTTTGAACACTTTTCCTCAAGGTACCCACCTTCAGTCTGCTTTCCATCCAGGCCCTGTTTCCCCTTTTGTTTCCTCAAGGCTTTCTGGTTTCCCTGTATCTAAAGGATGCTTGCTTTCATATTCCCATTCATCCTCTAATCAGGAAACTTGTACATTTCTCTGCTAATTCCTCTCATTTTCATTTCTTTGCTTTGCCCTTTGGTCTTCCCACAGCCCCAAGGGTATTCACCAAGTGCCTGGCTCCAGTCTTAGCTTTTGCAGGCTTCAAAGAGTACAAATATTTCCTTATCTGTATGATCTGTTCCTTCAGGCTCCCTCTTCTTCAAAGCTCCTGTAGGACCTGCACTTTACTAAGCTCCTGTTGCACCATCTGGGTTTCATCATCGATCTCCAGAAGTCTGTTCTATTCCCCTTTCAGGTATTTATTTTACTGGGATGCAAGATTCAAACTGTTCAGTGCTGGCATCTCTGCCTACTCCCAAGGTACTGTGCCTAACAAATTACTTGCAGTCATTGTTTCTTCTGTCTGTCATGCTTACTAGTGAATTTCTGAAGGTTCAGGGGTTCATGGCCTCCACCATCTCCATTCTCCTTTTTTCCAGCCTTCACTTGAAAAAGTTTCAGTGGTACCTACTGTTAGTGTGGCCTCAGCATTGCCACCTACTGGAGTTTCTAGTTTTCTTACTTCCTTGTCTAAAAACTTAAGCTTCAGTGGCAGATTCAGTACATATCTCTCAGTCCAGGTGTTGCTTTCCAGCCTCCTGCTCCATCTTAGGAGCTCTTTACAGATGCTTCAGCTCAGGGTTGGTAGTGCTGCTTCAGGTAGTATTAGGGTTCAGGGTCTCTGGCCCCCTCATCTGTGACTTAATCACATAAACATCAAAGAAATGCAGGCACTTGTCCTTACTTTCCAGGCCTTTCATTCCCTTTGGCTCTCAGGCCCTTTAAGAGTTATATAGACAACACCTGAGTCATATGGTACATTACCAAGTGTGTGTGTGTGTGTGTGTGGGTGGGTGGGGGCACAAGGTCCTATCTTCTTTGCAGATTAGTCCTTTAGGCCTTGGATCTTGCTATCCAAATGCAGGTTTCTCTGCAGGCAGTTTACATTCCTTCAGGACAAATCATGGTGGCAAACTGTGTGATCAGGTCCAGGGCACAGCCTCATGAATATATGCTTCATAGAGAAGTGTTTCTGAACATAGTTCATTGGTGAGGTATTCCTCAAGTGGATCTCTTTGAGTCCCCTCTGAACAGATAGCATCCTCACTTCTGTTCCAGAACCCCATGCCCTCTGGCTTGGAGGGTGGTTGAGATGCCTTTTTCATGGATGGAGACATTCCTTTATGCTTTCCCACTTTTCCTCCCAAAGTCCTGCACAAGACCAAACAGGACTCTCCAAAAGTCTTGTTGGTGACTCCCTTTTGGACCAGACAACACTGGTTTCCCCTGCTTTTTCATCTGGTCAGGGATAATCATCGCAAGTTACCTCAGTGGATGGATTGTCTCACACAAGACAAGCGGTTTCTCCTTTACCCTGTTATGTTGTCCACTCTTCCTGTGACACTTGAGGTGGTAGGGTTTTAATCCTTTTCAAAACCATTTCTCTGAGAAAGTGCTTAACGTTCTACACGAGGACAGGAAACCCAAATACCAGAAAGTTGTATATTTTTATCCACAGGTAAAGATTTTCTGTTTGGGGTCTTAAACTTTTCCAGGATCCCTTCTCATTGTTGGGCCCCTTTGGTTCTCTCTTACTTGGATTTGACTGTTTTTAAGCAAACTATCTCCTCCTGGATTTTGAAAGCCATTTCCTTTTGTTGTTCCTGTCATGGCAAAGAGCTTTTCTGCCTCTGTTCAGGCCCGTTCTACCAGGACAGTGGCTTTCTCTGGGACTTTCTTCAAGGGTTTGGACAACAATTCCATCCTTGAAGCTGCTACCTGATCTTCTGTGCACATAATCACTAAACATTGCAAGTTGGATGTAATTTCCAGAACCAGGACAAGTTTTGCCAAGGCTGTCCTTCATGGGATGGTGCGGTTCCTCCTTGCCTTCCTCCTTCCATTCCTTCATTTAGTTTGTGTACTCTTCTGTCTGTTATGAATACTATAACAGTGATGAGGAAGGGCATAGGACAGTTGTGTAAAATCGTATCATAACTGTCCTGTTAGCTGTTGCAATAGTCAATCCCTCCCTCTTTCCCACTTTTCCTTTTTTATGTTAGGAACATCTTCCTGGCTGCGGGTCTTTGCCCTTTTCCCTAGGCATCCCTCTTTCCCTGGATGTATGTGTTCTCCTTTCTCTTGGCATGGCTCTTGTTCCCCTGGGGTACTTCATTTCAGAGAATGTAGCATCTGTATGTCACCTGTATGTTCTGTGATGATGTGGGGAGCATATGTCTGACGTACAACGTGGATAAGAATTAAAGACTTTGGTATACTGATCGGACATGGGTCTGTCCTTGGCAGGAGATCCCATTTCATATGAATAGTGCATCAGTGAAGAGAAGGAGATCTACTGTTATGGTAAGATTTTACACAACTGTACTTTCTTCAGTCATTTAAGTTTTTATACACTTTTCCCAAACCTGATTCAGTGGCTGTGGCTTTAGTTAATACTACTGCTGTTTAACATTTAGTTAATTCCAATCCTACTCTTTCTGACAAGGGTGAAAAGATTATTGCTAAATGTGGGGAAAAAGGTGTATAGGTTCTTCATAGGAGGTTTCTAGGCTGTCGGTCATAGGGCCTTTATAAGCCAAGCCACATTATGCCCTTGTTTCCTTATTGACCAAGTTGTATGGTCTATATTTGCAGTGCGAGTCTATGATCAACACCAACTGCCCTTATCCAAGAGGGACATAGGTGACACCCCTGGGATAAATTTATGGTCTCCCATCCAGTTGTCCAAGTTACGTTTATATAGGGTTATTGAGGAGCTCTGTTTACATGAGTTGGGAGTTTGTTCCAGAGGAGTGGCAATCTTTGGGAGACATTTATTTTATTTTATTTTTATTTTACATTTGTTTACCGGGATAGTCCGACTGGACACAGGTCCATTTACAGTGGAGGCCCAGGGAGAAAAGCTCTGTACAATTAACACGAATAATAAACACATGTAGTACAGATCAAACATAGAAATATAATACTTGTAGGGCCTATTTGTCTCTTTAGCATGTCCTGTTAATGTTGCAGGCTAGGTTAAGATCCGTAGAGCGAGTGAATCTTGTCCCATTTGACTTGAGAATGTGCAGCATTTCCATTATGGCAGGGTCCGAAGCTTCTCTGTAAGCCAGGCAGAAGTTGCCTCTCAGCAGCCTATAAGATACAGAGTACAGTGACAGGGCCTTCAGTCTGTCATTGTAGCTCATGTGTTTGTAGCTCATGTGTTGAAGGCCCTGAATTTTCTTGGTGAGAAACCTCTGAGGTCTCTCCAGCTGCTGCAGGTGTCTAGTGGGGTACATACAGAAGGGAGCATTGTACCCTATTAGTGGTCTGAAGAGGGATGAGTACAGGGGAGATGTTCTTCATCTCACATTGCTGCAGTCCTTACACTTGGGTAGTCCGCTGTCCTCGGTCGGCCCGAATATCAAAGTATTAGGCTGACGTCGGTCAAGGCGCTTAAGACTGACATCAGGACGTCAGGGTACAAATGCGCATGACCGACGTCATATCCTCAGTCTTTTTTGCCGCATGGTCCGATGCAGAAGCAGCGTTGCAAGTGCCGTTCGGCGTTCTGAAATTTTTCGAATTCGGAGTTTCAGACCGAGTCAAAGTTGGCTAAGTACCCCGTTGGGGAATATTTTAGTTTTTCTTGCCTCAGTGGTTTACCGGATGTCAGAAAAAGTGAATAACTGTATTTCTTGTGGGAAACAGATACCGCATAGAGATTATCATACTTTGTGTATTCCTTGTTTGGGGCCTGAGCACGGCGTTGTTGGGTGTCGCTTTTGTGCTAGGTTTAATAAGCGCACTATTAGCGAAGGTTAGATTGTGCCAGGTTGGTCTTGGAAGCGGTGCAATTACAATATGCCGTCGGATGCTCCGGCGCCCGCTTCAAGAAGCGCAAAGACAAAGCAGCTAAACCCAGGCAGGAAGAGTCGTCCGTACCGGACGCCGGTTCTTTAGAGGCGTCAGTGGAACCGGTGGTTCCGCCGGAGGCTTCTCTGGAGTCCCAGGGGGAGACTTTGATATTGCAGGATGTGGCCTCTCAGGAGGCAGGTCAGGCTGAAGGGGCTTCTCAGGTTACTGTACTCCCTCCCTTCCTAGGGTGGTTAGGCCCTCTCCTTCTGTTTCCAAGGCTTCTCCCAGAGGCAGGCCAGGTTTAGCTTCTGTTGGTGTCACTCCTAGTTCATCAGGATCTGTGCCCAAGAAACACATGCTCAAAATGGCAGAAGATTTAATTACTTTGATTAGAGGTTCTTTGCCCCCTCCTGATAAGAGGCCTAGGGTGGAACCAGAGTTGGGGAGTTTTGAGCAGGTTTCGGATGTTTCAGAGTCTTGGCTGAAGACTTGCAGGAGTATTCTCCTATTCTGATTCTGATGTGGATGATTCTACTCCTTCTGCTTCTCCTCCAGAGGATTTTTCTTTTCAGAGACTCTTCATTCCATGAGGGAACATTTTAAGTGGGAAGGTCAGGACTTCTCTGATTCCAGGAAAAGGCTTAGGGAATTTTTGCTTTACCCCAGCATAGGCCTTTGGCTATACCACCTGTTCTGGATGTTGTGGAAGATGTGTTTGCAGAGGCTTCACTTAATCCTGATTCTTTGCCTCCTGCTCCTGTTAAACCGGACAGGTATTACAGGGTGCCTGAAGCTCATAAATATCTGTATAAGAGTCCTAGGGCGACCCAGAAACAGTTAGTCAGGGACCTAAGGGTGTCAAGGCCTCTGTGGTAAAAATCCGGTTCCTCCAGATAAAGAGGCCAGAGCTTTGGATAGATGGGGAAAGAAAGTCTATACTTCTTCCACCTTAGCTATGAGGGCTTTGAATTGCCAGTTTCACATGTTGAAATATCAAAACTATCTTCTTTCTCAATTGAAGTCTAAGGTAGATGCTCTGGCGGAAGGCATTGAGTGTAAAGAATTACAAGATTTGGTACATGTTTCTGAACAGGTGGGTAAGCATTCTTTACAATGTGGATTTGATGCTGTACAGGCCTCGTCTAGGGTGGCTGCCACTGGGTCAGTTCTTCGCAGGCACGCCTGGCTGAGGGATCAGAACTTATCTGACCATGTTAAGACAAGGATTTTAGATGCTCCTTTACAGTCTGATGTATTGTTTGGTTCACCTGTGGAGGCAGTTTTAAAGAAAATGGAAGACAAGGCTAAGTCTATGCAGACTGTTAAAGATTTTTTGCAAGTTCAGCCTCCGAAGTTTAGTAGGTATTGGCCTGCTAAGGGATGGACGTACCCTTCTTATGATTCACAGTCTAGGGGAAGATCTAGACGTGGTAGGGGTAGAGCTCAGGGCTCTTTCAGACCTAGAACAGGGAGTTCACCTGCACAGTCTTCGGGTGAGGGCAGGGGCCAGTCCTTTCGTAAACAGGCCCAATGACCTACCTTTTCAGCTGCCAGATCCTTCTTGTCTGGCAGCACCTTTGGGAGGAAGGTTGGCACTCTTCAAAGAAAATTGGAGTTTAATTACCCAGGACAGATGGGTATTGGATATTATACACCAAGGTTACAGGTTTTATTTCCATACCTTGCCTCCTTTCAAAGGCATGCCAGACGTTCCTCCTCAGCAAAGAAGAGAGGCTCACAAACAAATTTCTCTGCTGCTGCAAATAGGGGCCATACAGCCGGTCCCTCTACCAGAAGTAGGCCTAGGATTTTATTCTCGCCTGTTCCTAGTACCAAAGAAGGGGAACACGTGGAGACCAATTTTGGATTTATCTATCCTCAACACTTATCTGGACATTCCCAAGTTCAAAATGTTGGCGTTACAACAGCTTTTACCTCTGCTGGGCAAAGATCACTGGATGGTGACTCTGGATCTCAAGGAGGCTTACCTTCATGTTCCTATCAGGCTAAGTTGCAGGAAGTATCTGCGTTTTCGAGCTGGGACTTCTCATTATCAGTTCTCTGCATTGCCCTTTGGCTTATCTACTGCGCCCAGAGTGTTCACAAAGGTTCTGGCTCCAGTGATAGCTTTCTTCAGGCTAAAAGGAATACAGATCTATCCTTATTTGGATGATTGCCTGATTCTGGCCAAAGGAAGGGACGAGCTTCTTCATCATCTGCAATATGTGATAGCAGTGCTAAGATGCCTGGGGTATTCTGTGAACGAAATAAAGTCCAGTCTAGTACCCTCTCAGGACATGTGCTTTCTGGGTGTGAGACTGAATACAGCGTCCCAGATGGCCTTTTTGACCCCGGACAAACAAAAGAATCTTTCCCTTTACTTCCATCATTTGTCTCATCAGTCCAGGCTGACTGCAAGGACAGTCCTTCAAGCCTTGGGGTTCATGGCATCTTGTATTCTGGTGCTTCCCAATGCCAAACTGCATATGAGGAAGCTACAATGGTATCTCAAAAATGTACACTGCCAAGATATGGACACTGTCATTCAGATAATACCTTGCATTCAAAAGGAATTTTTGTGGTGGGCTCAGGAATGTCACCTAAACAAGGGACTCTCTATGACCCGGCCAGAGGCGAGTCAGATTCTAACGACAGATGCCTCAGACAAAGCTTGGGGAGCTCATCTAAATGGAAAGTGGATACAAGACACGTGGCCTGCCAGACTACAACATCTACATATCAACTTGAAGGAGATGTTAGCAGTACAATTTGCATTAATAGCTTTCAAGGATTTACTTCTTCCAGGGCAGGTATTGGTTCTAACAGACAACACAACTGTCATGTGGTACATCAACAAGCAAGGGGGAACACATTCTTATCCTCTATGCAGACAAGCAATGATTTTGTGGGAGACTGCTCTCAGTTTACAGCTCAATCTTCAGGCAAGGTTTCTGCCGGGAGCACAGAACTCCTTAGCAGATGTGTTGAGCAGACGAATTATGGATCCCCACGAGTGGAAATTGGATCCTCATGTATTTCAGAAATTGACAGTGTCATGGGGAACTCCAGACATAGATCTGTTCGCTTCTCCACTAAACTACCAGCTGCCAAAGTTTTGCACAAAAGGTTTCATCCCACAGCTTGGAAAGTGGATGCTCTTTCTTTCAATTGGAGCAATCTTCATGTGTATGCCTTTCCACCTCTGCCTCTCCTCCCAAAGGTACTCCTAAAGGTCAGACAGGACAAGCCAAAGATGATTCTAATAGCTCCAGATTGGCCTCGACAGCACTGGTACCCATTACTGAGAAGTCTGGTTGGAGCCTCCATGGCCTTTGCCTTGATTCCACACCTGCTGTCTCAAGAGAACAGTCATTTACTCAATGTCAAACTTCACTCTCTTCACCTAACAGCCTGGCATATTCTGTTTTAAACCCTGGAGGGTCTCAGCTTCGCAGCAAGTTTTGAATGTTATTTTGGAGGCCAGAAGGCCTAGTACAAGGAAAGTATACGCAGATAAATGGAAGAGATTTTTATTTTGGAGTGCAGCAAAGGAATTTGATGTTGCTAAGCCTAATTTAAGTGTGGCTCTTCAGTATCTTGCTGAGTTACTGGACAAAGGTTTGTCCTTCTCTTCTATTAAGATTCATGCTGCAGCAATTTCTGCGCACTATGACTGTGACCCACCATTGTTTTCTCATCCTTTGTTTAAGCAATTCCTTAGAGGGGCAAAGAATATAAGACCCCCGCGTAGAGCTCCTACTCCTGCTTGGGATCTCAATTTTGTGTTGGAGAAACTCACTCTACAACCTTTTGAGCCTGCAGCTACTGCCGAGTTGAAATATTTATCATGGAAGACTGCTTTTTTGTTGGCCATTACCTCTGTAGAAGGGTTTCTGAATTACAGGCCCTTATGGCAGTTGAGCCTTTCTTAATTTTCCATAAGGATAGGGTATCTTTACGTACTAATCCTTCCTTTATGCCTAAAGTGGTTTCTAGTGTGGCTGTAAACCAAACTATTCATTTGCCTACTTTTTATGCAAACCCCCAAAATAAAGGGGAAAAGATTTTGCACACCTTGGATATACACAGGCAGTTGCGATATTATTTGAGCAGAACTAAAGGGTTCAGGCAGTCTCAGCAGTTGTTTGTTTCTTTTGCTTTGGGTTCTCAGGGCAAGCCTGTGTCAAAACAAACTATTTCTAAGTGGATTGGGTTTTGTATTGCTTTCTGTTATTCCCATCATGGTAAGGAGATTCCAGCTGGGATTAGGCCTCATTCCACAAGAGCTACTGCCACTTCTACAGCTTTTTTAAGGGGGGTGGCAACTAAAGATATTTTGGAGGCAGCTACTTGGAGTTCAGTGCATACTTTCTCTAAGCATTACCACCTTCCACTTTACTCTATATCTAGGGCTGGGTTTGCCACTGCTATTCTACAGGGCATTTTGGCAGCTCCTACTACTTTATAGTTTTGCCATCCTCCCTTACCTCTGCTTTGGGATTCTACCCAAGTGTAAGGACTGCAGCAATGTGAGATGAAGAACATAGTACAGTTTTGTACCTACCATAAATGTAGATGTTCGAAGATCCACATTGCTGCAGTCCAATTTACCCTCCCTCCTTCCCCTCTGTTGTTAGAGGCGGTTGTGTGGTTTGGGTTGTACATATTGTGGATATTGTATATATTGTTCATATGATTGGTGCAAGGGTGGTTGGTTGTTTTTTGCTGTCTTTTGGTTTTGACCTTTCTGTTTAGGGTCTTCTGACATCTGGGGCAAGAAAAGACTGAGGATATGACGTCGGTCATGCGCATTTGTACCCTGACGTCCTGATGTCAGTCTTAAGCCCCTTGACCGACGTCAGCCTAATACTTTGATATTCGGGCCGACCGAGGACAGCGGACTACCCAAGTGTAAGGACTGCAGCAATGTGGATCTTCGAACATCTACATTTATGGTAGGTACAAAACTGTACTTTATAACATTCTTAGCTCTGGATGTGATGCCCTTACTCATGAAAAGTGCAACATAGAAGGCCTTCCTTACCACTGTGGACACGTGGTGATCAAAGTTAAGGTTGCTATCAACTTGTGTTCCCAAATCTCTCACCACAGAGGTTGAGCTAAGGGGGGGTACTGTTAATAATGTAATTTGCAGGGACATCCCCTTTGTTGAATGGGATGATAATGCATTATTTTGCATTTAGTTTAAGTCCATGGCTTTGGCACCAGTCATTTGTCTGCATAAACCCTTTATGTAGTATGTCAGCATTGTTGGGGGACTCCATGATTACCCCAGTTTGCAGTCATCGCCAAACCTGGTAAGCCACAGGCCATCTATTTTTGCTTGAACTTCTGAGAAATAGATTCCAAACAGTAGGGGCACAGCACAGATCCCTGCGGTACACCACTGGTAACTGGTCTGCTGGTAGAGGTGGAATCCCCAACTTTGACTATGCGTTCTGTCAGTGAGTCAGTTGGCTACCCATCTAGTGAAACTTGGGTTAATTCCCAGCTGGATGAGTTTGTCAGTGATGCCTGAGTGGAGGATTGTGTCAAAAGCCTTGGCTAAGTCAAGAGCGGCTGTATGTACTCTTTTGCCTTCATCCAGGGCTTTGATGACATTCTCAAAGAAGTCCACCAGGTTTAATAAGCATGATCTACCCTTAACAAAGCCAAGTTAGGTCGGGTCAAGAGTTTAAAGGTCACCTGTTTCTTTGTTGTTAAGCAGGGCCATATGCAAAAAATGAGAAAAGGGATTGTGGGTGGATGGATATAACTTATGCAGCGTGTACACTACAGACAGGTCCTCCCTGTTCAGTATATTGTATCACTAGGCAAGACCACTGCAATAACTGTAGAAGGAAACCTACCAGTTGCACTGTGTTGTGCCATTAGATTGGGTCTGTGACATCACGTGATTATTGCCCTGTAGGCAGGTTTTTCCTTATATTGAACAGCATCATTAGGCAAACCAGTGGACATCAGTTGAGTACTATATTAGAGACCACTTCCTCACCATTCCTCTCTTTTTTTATCATTAGGAAAGATAAATGACATAATGTGATTGAGACCCTGGCATGGCAGAGAAACTTGTTTGTACTGGTGATGTTGAAGGCTACATCACTCAGGGTGTCATACTCATGCAGATCCACCCACTGCCAACAGTGCTGAGCTAAAATCCAACACTACATGTGGGCCAGTTACCTGTATCCTTCTGTAACTTTGATATTCAGAATTTTGAATTGTCAGGCTCGTATATTAAAGTTTATTCCGACTAATTCTAAAAGTATGAGGAATATTTTGTCTGCCTTTTTTTGTGAGGAAAAAAATCTGCTTTAAATAGTCTAGTTTCTTCCATTTCACGGGTCACAACTTGTTGTTTATAGTATGTGTATGACTCAGTTGATATGTCTTCCAGAGCAATGGCCACTGCCACTGTTTTGAGGAGGTTTGTCTGGCAGCATTCTTGGAGCCTCCCAGACAATGTGAAAAATGAGATTTTTAATTATCCCATGGACAGAGATTTAGTTTTTGGTTCCTCTGCTACAGAGTTTATTAAAAAGTGTGATAAAGGGGCAAGTCAATACAGGGAATCTGTAAGACCTTTCAGCCCTCCTTTTTCCAAAATCTGTAAGGGATTCTCTAACCCTTCATCCAGTTTCAGCAAAAAACAAAATAAACATTCTTACTAAAATGTGGGTGAACAGATTTTTAAAAAGAAATGGCAGGGGGTTCTAAAAATAATTCAGCCCCCCCCCCCCAAAAAAAAAAGGCCAGTCCAACAATAACAGAGTTTTTTACCTTTTAGTCTTGAGTCAAGAATAACGTTTTAGGATGTGCAAAGTCCTTGTTTATTCCATAAACAGTGCTGGCAGAGTGCCTACTTACATTTTTAGATCATTCTCCAAGAATAAAGAAAACCTTTAATTTTTATGTCTTTTTATCAATTTGTGCATGCAGAACTCTGACATTACATAGCTTTTAATAATGCATACAATTTTTAAATATTTTATGTCCTCGTGATTCTCGTTTGGAGCTTCACATGGACACTTGTCAAATATGCCTTTTTAAAACTTAAACCACCTGTGCTTGAGATTTATTGGCCTGCAACTTTGTAACATTTGGTACCCGTATACACTGTCTCACAGCCATTCTGGTGAAGACTTGTCCCCCAGCCTGAGAAGGCCAGAGTAGTGTTGCTCTGGTTTTCATGGATACCTGACACAATTTACTAATTTTTAAACAGAAACACAGCATGAACATCCCTTAACTCCTTTGGCACTTAACATGAACATCCCTTAACTCCTTTGGCACTTACTTTTGCCTTCAGCTATCTGTCAGTGCAGAGAAAAGACAGTTGTAAGACACTTGAAATATAAAGCTGCTACTTATGCAAAACTATGTGTTGCATAATCATGCATCTATTTTTTTTCTTTTTCTTTTGACGTAAACATATTATAAGCATTTTATTTGACTAATTTGTGAAGAAACTATAAGTTAATATGCATTTTGTGAAAAATAAATATGAAACTTAATAACCTTCCATAACACTATTTAACGGACCTTGTTTCTCTCCTCCTCCCTGGCAGTCTCTCTTCCCTTCCAAATGGTCTGAATCTCCACTTTTTATCTTTGGCAAAGGATAGTTTCGACAAATGGGTTCTGAAGATCATTTGTCAAGGTTAAAAAGGACAGTGGGAAGAAATAATTCCTTTGTCATGGGTAATTCCTCATCAGTTAGACCAGACTTCTCGGTTTCCCTTGTACTTCTACACATATTGTTTCAGGGAGTGATAAAACCAGTTCCTCTTTCCCAGGTTAGGAATGTTTATTTTATTTTATTTAAGAATGTTTTTAGTACCAAAGAAAGAAGATGCATAAAGACCAGTCCTGGATCTTTCTTTCCTAAATCTGTTTGTGATGGAGCCCAAGTTTAAAAATGCTGTCCCTTCACAATCTGCTACCTCTTTTCCTCATTTCCATTTCTTGGTAACACTAGATTTAAAAGATGCTTATCACATCCCTGTTCGTCTAGACTTTGGGCATTTCTTAAGGTTTTGTGTGTCTGAATCGCATTATTGGTTCTCTGCCTTACCCTTTGGACTGCTTATTGCAGCATGAGTGTTCACAAAGTGTCTAGTTCCAGTTGCATCTCATTTCAGGCTCCAAGGTATTCACACTTTTCCTCTTTAGACAACTTGCTTATTTTTGCAAAGTAATTGTCAAACTGTCAGGGATCTCTGACCTGGGTGAGAGATCTGTTACATAAGCTGGGATTCCAAGACAATATTCAAAAGTCTTTTTTTGACTTCTTCTCAGAGGATTGTGTTCTTAGGGTGTCAGCTAGACCCCATTGTTTCAAAGAGCTTTTCTTCCACAGGAAAAATAGGTATGTATCTAGATCAGTTACTGAGGTTTTTCACTCAACCTCACTAAAAGGAAATACCTCAGGATTTTGGTTCTCATGGCATCTATAATTCTTATGATACCCCTGGCAAGACTTCACATGAGAAAGATGCGGTGGTATCCGAAATCTTTTTTGTTTCAGCAGCAACATCTTTTGTCTTTTGAAGTCGTAGTGCAGAAGTTTGTCAAGAGCAATCACTTGGAGACAGTGAATTTCCCTAAAGTCAAGTCTCCCCTTCTCCCTCCTTCTACAAAGCAGGCAATCACCAGTCATGTCAGATTTTGCTTAGGGATCAGTTTCAGGAGGAATGCAAGGTGCATGGGACACCAAGGACAGAAGCAAACATACAAGTATAAAGGAAATGCTTGACTTGATAAAGGCACTCAATTCTGAATAATATTTGGATCCCCAGATCTTTTGAAGTTGTTACAGACAATACCACAGTCATGTGGTACATCAGTAAACGGGGGAAAGTACAGTTGTGTAAAATCTTACCGTAACAGCAGATGTTCTTGCCTTCACTGTTAAAATATTCATAACTTATGGGATTCCCTGCCATGGAAGCCTGTTGTCAAGCCAGTCTACCAACCATTGCTTTGAGGTATGCTGAACATCACCTAATTGCTCTTCACATAGCATAGGGCATAAAAGTAATGTTCAGGCATACCATTCTCAGAACTGATTACCCCAATAGGAACAGCAGTTCAAGGAAAACCAAAGAGAACTTTCACATCCAGGAAGGAAAAAAGACTAGGGAGAATGGGAGGGATGGAGCGAATACTGCAGCAATGAAGGCAAGGACATCTACTGTTATGGTAAGATTTTTACACAACTATAATATGTCCTTATATTCACCGCTGCAGTATTCATAACTTATGGGAGAGTGCCAAGGCTCAAAAAGAAACTTTGGAAGAGGAAGCAGCAATAGAGCCCTCTGAGAAGCCATGAAGAATGGCATTTGCAAAACCAGCTCTAGCTCTGAAGATACCATCCTGTTGTAGTGTTTGGTAAAAGTATACACAGAAGTCCAGGTAGCTGCTTCATGAATAGAATTAGTATCTGAGCCCTTGAGAAAAGCACCAGAAGAAGCCACAGCTCTAGACTTTCACCATGAAAAGTGTAACAAAAAGAAATAGCCTTTGAAATCCAAGTAGAAATAGTTTGCTTAGAAACTGCCAATCCTAAAGACCTAGGATGAAAGGAAACAAACAACTGATCAGATTTTCTGATAGCTCAAATTTTATTTGGCTAAGACTGAAGCTGTCTATGCATGTCTAAGGTGTGCAGCACCCTCTCACTGTCAGATTGCAGAGAAGGGAAAAAAGTAGGCAAATTAATAGACTGATTAAGTGACAACTCATTAACCACCTTGATCATAAAAGGATTAGTATGCAAGGACGCCCTGTCCTCGTGGAATATCAAAAATGCTGGAGAAGCCGTAAGGGCTTGCAACTCAGACACCCATCTGGCAGAAGTAAGAGCTAACAAAAGAACTGTCTTCCAAGAACAGTGTTGCAAGGAAGCTGAAACAGCAGGCTCAAAAGGAGCCTGAGTCAATTTCTCCAGAATGAAATTAAGATCCCAGGGAGGAGGAACAGGCTTCCTGGAGGTCTAATATTAAGAACTCCTTTAAGAAAGTGCTTAGCCTCAAATCTAGAAGCTAACAGAGGAGGTAAAGGCTGACAAGCAGAAAGAGCTGATAAGTGGGCCTTAATAGAAGAATAGGCCAAACCAGAATTGAGCAACTTACACAAATAAGAGAGAACCAAAGGAACAGCCACAGTAAGTGGTTCTAGTCATGAGAAAGACACCAAATGGAAAACCTCTTCCATTTAGATAAGTATTATTTCCTATTAGTAGGTTTCCTGGCCTTCTGCAGGACCTGCAGCACGTCCTCAGAAAAGTCTATGATGAATCAAAAGCTTATCACCCCACAGTGTCTGTTGAAGCGCGGACAGGTGGGGATGGATGAGAGATCCATTGTCTTGTGTGAGTAGATCCACCCTGTGAGGTAACATGTGATGATTGCCCTTGGCTAGATGCAGAAGTAGAGGGAACCAGTGCTGTCGTGGCCAAAAGGGAATCACCAACAAGATTTTGGGAGCATCCTGTTGAATCTTGAACAATCTCCTTCCAGGAAAATGAGAGGGTGTCCACCTACCACAACAGAGGACCTGGGACTCTGGCAAAAACAGAGGAAGTTGTCTGTTCAGAGGGGAGGCAAAGAGATCTGCTTGAGGAGTACCCCACTGGTGAATAATGTCCAGAAACACATCCCTGTGAAGCATCCATTTGTAGGATTGAGTGTCTGCCACAATGTTCTGATCTGAAGCGATATACACTGCCTGAAGAGTCACTTGATACTTGACAGCCAGATCTCATGCCAGAAGTGCCAGCTGGCAAAGAAGGTAAGATCTTGTTCCTCCCTGTTTGTTGGTATACCACATAACTGTGGCATTGTCTGTAAATACCTTGAGAGGCCCTGGAGAGAAAAAAGGATGAAAGGCTTGAAGAGCGAGCATAAGCGCTCGCATTTCCCTGACGTTGATGTGCTCCTTCTGCTGATGAGGCAGCCACACTCCCTGAACCTTCAGGGAGGCAAAAGTTGGTCCCTGTCCCACATCTGAAGTATCTGTGAACAGATCCTGAGAGGGAAGAGGAGGAGGATGAAAATGGAGCCCTGGATTCAGAGACAACTGCTGAATCCACCATAGAAGTTCCTTCTTGAGACAAGGGAGAAGAGCAAATTTAAAGTCTGGAGAATGCGCATGTTGAAGTCATACCGCCTTCAGAAACCACAAGAACTTCCTCATGTGGAGCTTTGCCAGATGGAGCATTGGACTGGTAGAAGCCATAAAACCTAGAGTTCTCAGAAACTCCCTGGCTGTAATGGAGGCCAGGGGAAGAAGAGTTTAAAAGTAAGAAATCAGAGTTAAGGACTTTGGAGGAGGCAGGGATGGCAGCATTGGCACTATCTGAATCCTGCAAACCAGAAAGACATGATCCTAAGAAGGAGTCAGGGAAGATTTTTTGGAGTTTATCCTGAAACCCAGGCTCTGAAGAAGAGAAATGGTAAAACAAAGATTTTGCAAAAGGACCTCTGGAGAGGATGCCTGAATCAGCAGGTCGTCCAAATAAGGGAATATTTAGATCCCTTGTAGCCTGCAAAAAGCAATTACAGGAGTGGGGCATTTGGTGAACACCTTTGGGGCAGTAGAAAGGCCAACGGGCAAAGCACAGAACTGAAAATGCTAGGAAGCAACAGAGAAATGCAAAAACTTCCTGAAAAGAAGATGGATTGGAATATGAAGATAAGCATCTTTGAGATCCAGAGACCCCAGAAAGACCTGAGGGAGCAAGAGAGGAAACTGGGTCTGAAGGGACAACATCCGAAAGGAAGGCACCGTCAGAAAAGTGTTTAAATGAGATGAAGATAAGCATTTTATTTGACTAATTTGTGAAGAAACTACAAGTTAATATGCATTTTGTGAAAAATAAATATGAGACTTAATAACCTTCCATAACACTATTTAACGGCCCTTGTTTCTCTCCCCCTCCCTTCTCTTTTCTGAGAACTAGAAACATTCTTGAATAAAACCCCTTCCCCCTTTGGGACACAGGCACCTCTTGAATAGTTCCCTGAGACAAAAGATCTCAAAGAACGCCTGGGAAAAAGGGAAGTTGTTCCCAAGGAGGCTGAAGAATGCCCATAAAAGGAGGATGGGAAATCCACACTATGAGGTACCCCTGAAGAATGATTGACAAAATCCTAGAATCCTGGGTGATTCAAAGCCAAACAGGAAGAGAAAGAGAAAGGAAAAGAGAAACGGGAATGTGGCTGATAACAGGCGGATAGTCAAACAGCACCTGGTTTGTCAGAAAAGGAAGGCTTTTGAATCCTTGCAGTCTGAGTGGCCTTAGTAATAAAAGCCCGTTAACCACCCTTTTTGTCTTTAGCAGGAGGGCAAGATTGCTTGCGAACAAAGGCTGTTAGAAGGGTATTTTCTTTGAAATTTAGGCACAAGAGAAACAGACATGTTTAAGCTCCTGTAAGGCCTTACCCCTGTCCTGAAGAGACTTTAAAAAAAAACAAAAAAACACAGCCGCTTCCCCAAACAAAAGTTTATTATCCAGAGGAGCATCCATCAGCTTAGCCTTAATATCACTGGGTAAGGGTTGAAGCCTAAGCCAAGAGTACCTCCTCAGTACTGAACCGAAAGCAACAGCCTTAGAAGAGGTATCCTCTGCATCATAATTACAGTTGATAGAATGACAAACTACTTGAGATCAAGTCCCTAGCAAGGAAAGAGCATAAGATTTAATCACAGAATCTGGAAGATCACAAAAAAAAAGGAACAATCCTCAGGCACCTTATAAAACCTACCAGACTTCATAGGAGCAGGGGGAAGATAATCAGGTGCTTTAGAGGCATTGAACAAAACACCCAGTAAAGCATCCAAGACAGGAGGAATAGCCGCAGGTTTAGGAGATTCCATTAGCAGTAATTCATAGTACCTCTTATGGATATCAGAAACCTGCTCACAATCCCACTTAAAAAAAATCCATCATGCTAAAGATTGTGCCCCCCAAAGGAAATTTCCTCAGACGGAGTATATTCCAACTCTTCCTCAGAAGAATTCAATTCCTGGGCCTTTTAAGTGTAGAAGAGGACCAAGGAGGAGCAGGAACCGAAACCCCTTGAGCAGGCCTTACTTGACAGTAAAACATTAACTCATTCACTCCAGTGGAGCTCAGGAAGTTTGCACTGTAACTTCCGAGGGCGGAGCCTAAGCTTTTTGACAGAATCAAATGTTTCCCTCACATTTCAAACAAATGTTCATATAGGTTCATAGGTTCATACTAGGCTATCTGCCCTAGGGCATTTATAAGCCTAGCCAGAGTGTGTGTGGCTTTCACCACCCCTTAGGATGAGAATACTACGCCCATTTAGGGTTTAGCTTACTGTGCCTCTGTCTAGTAGTGACACAGAGATGACCCCCGGGGTAAACCTACGATTTCCCATCCACTTGTCAAGACTTCTCTTGAATAGAGTTAGTGAGGGGCTCTGCCTAACATGGATTGGGATTCTGTTCCAGAGTGCAGGGAGCCTCTGGGTTATGAATCTGTCCCTCCAGCACGTCCTATTTATTTCTGTGTTGAGGTTTAAGTCTCTTGCTCTCGTGGCTCTGATGGATTTGGATTTTTTGAGGTGGAGCATGTCCATTAATTCCGGATTGGACATGGCCTTGTACGTTAGGCACAGGTCACCTCTGAGTAGGCGGTATGCGACTGAATAGAGCTGGAGTTTTTTCATTTGGGCAGCATATGACATATGTTTAAGACCCTTTATCCTCTTGGTGAGGAACTTTTGGGGTCTTTCCAACTGCTGCAGGTGTCGGGTAAGATACATCCCAAATGGGGCATTGTACTCAATCATTGGCCTAATAAGAGATGAGTACAGGGGCACAATGACCTCTCTTGATCTAGATGTGAAACCCTTCATGATAAGGTGGGCAATATAGAAGGTCTTCCTAACCACTTTGGCAATGTGAGTGTCAAATGAGAGGTTACTGTCAACCTGGGTCCCTAGGTCCCTGATTACCTCTTCCGTACTTAAAGGATTACCACCTATGTGGTAATTTGTGGGTACCTTGCTTTTCCCAAAGGGTATGACTATACATTTTTTGGCGTTAAGCTTAAGGCCATGGCTCTGGCACCAATTATCTGTTTCTGAGTCCTCTCTGAAGGATGTTTGTGTCCGCTGGAGTATCAATTATGGCGCCCAGTTTGCAGTCATCTGCGAACTTTGTCAGCCACAATCCTCCTATGTTTGCCTGTACCTCGGAAAAATAAATGCCGAACAAGAGGGGTCCCAGGACTGAGCCCTGTGGGACACCACTTGTGACTGGCTTAGAGTCTGACATAGCTCCAGCAACTCTGACCCTGTAGGTTCTGTCCTTGAGCCAGTTTGCAACCCATCTCGTGACATATGGGTTTACATTTAAGCTGGTGAGTTTGTCTATGATGCCCGAGTGTGGTATTGTGTCAAAGGCTTTTGCAAGGTAAAGGTAGGCTGTGTGAACTGCCTTACCCTCATCAATGGCCTTAGTGACGGTTTCAAAAAAGTCGACCAAGTTCAAAAGGCAGGATCTGCCCTTGACAAAGCCAAATTGGGTAGGATCCACTGTCTGTAGGTCCCCAATGTATTTGTTTATGAGTTCCATAATGATCCTCTCCATAGCTTTGCAGACCAGGCTCGTCAAGCTTATGGGGCGGTAATTTCCAGGGTCTGTAGAAGCACCGCCTTTGTGAAGTGGGACCACTGTTGCCATACGCCACTCTTTGGGTACGTATCCTGTAGTAAGGCTAAGATTAAACAGCAGCCTTATGTTTGGGTTTAGTTCCTCTTGGAGTTCATGTAGCACACAGCCTGGGACACCGTCCGGTCTCATTGATGCTGTGTTTTTAGCTTTAGAGAGGGCGGCTCTCACCTGGGCATCTGAGATGTTAGGGAGGCTACACTCTGCTGGGATAGTTATTTCTCCTTTTGGGGGGGGGAGGAGAAATTTGCACTGAACCTGTCTGCCAGAATGTTGGCAATGTCAGTGGGTTCAGTGTATTTATTGTCATTTTGGACGAACTCTGAGCATATCTGGGAGTTTCCACCCAGGTTTCTAACATAGCTAAAGAAGGCCTTGTGATTGTTTTTTGTGTCTTTTGCGATTTTTCTCTCAAAGTTGGCCTTGGATGATTTTATGAGTGATCGTAGTTTTTTGCTAGTACTGGTCAGAGATGCCTTCCCATTTGGTGATTTTGCTCTGTCATGTAGTAGCTTCCTCCTTCTGTTGTAAAGTTTGTTTATGGCTGGGGTCCACCAGACCGGGTGCCTGCCTTTGGGGGAATGGGTCTTGGTTTTATTTGGGATTGCATGATCCATGCATTCTTGAAGTTGCCCGTAGAAGGCATTTGCAAAGGATTCAGCAGTGTGGGTTGTGGTTTCCACTGGCCCAGAGACCTTGAAGGATACCACTTCAGTCTTAAGAAGTGTGAAGTTGGCTTTTGAGAAGTTCTTCACTGTGGTCTTTTGTGCAGGGGGTGGGGGCGGGATGTGGATTTCCAGTGAGATTAATTTATGGTCTGATCTTACCAATGAGGGATATACTTCCGGTGTGGAGCATTTTGTCCCCATGTTTGTGATGATCAGGTCTAGTATATTGTCTCCTCTTGTGGGAATGGTGACTAGTTGTTCCATCGCATTTGAGTTTATGAATTCTAGGAACCTTTGGGCTCTAGGGTGTTTGGGCTTGAGTAATGTTCCCAGTCTATGTTTGGGTAGTTGAAGTCTCCCAATATGATGGTATTTGGAGAGACATTCATACTCTCCAGTGTCTTCAGGAAGGCTGTGTGGGTTTCCTGAGATTGAGAGGGTGGTCTGTAGCATGTTACAAATTGTAAGGCAGTTTTGCCTATGGTTAGTTGCACCTGGATGGTCTCCGATGCTTCGTGCATTGCCACTAATCTGGAGGTGTGGGTATCTTTGATGAATATGGATACTCCCCCTCCTTTTGTGGTTCGGTCCAAGTTTTGGGGCTGGAAAGCATGATATGAGGTAAAACCTGATAGTGCTGGGGTGCTCTCAGGAGCCTTGAACCAGGTTTCAGTCACTGCACAGACATCGATGTTCTCCATACTGAGGAGGGCTTCGAGGGCGTGCATCTTGAGGTTTAGACTTCTGGCATTGAGCAGCATTACCCTTATTTTTTTTCCACTTGTGTTTTCTAGGGAGGTAGGTTTGTCATTTGAGCCTTGTCTAAAAAAGGCACTATGGGGGTGGCAAGAGCCTTGGCCAATATCCGGAAGCCCAGGGGTGACAGGTGCAAGCCATCCCTTGCAAAGCAGCGTGGCTTGTCGAGCATGTCACCCCAAGCAGACAGACATTGGATCCCCTTTGAATGACACCAGTAATTAAGCCAATTGTTAAAACTGATCATTTTGTCTTTGTACTGTGGCATCATTCTTGGTGAGGGTAAGATGCTGCTCAGGGACAGGGTCATACTGCAGCTATATCTCTGGAACCATAGGGGTTATGAAAGAAGTATAAATGGCAAACTCTTCAGCACAAACTATTTTTACAGTGGTAGTATTCATTAGGTTCTAGGTCTTAAACTGAATTTTATAAGTCATAGTAAACAGAGTAACTATTACATTTGTAATATTTTATAAACACCTTACAATATCTCTGCAACCACTCCAGCTGCACACAAAATGTTAGTAACATTTTATTCATCTAGCTGAGAGCTTTCATATGAGGAGAAAAGTTTCTGTCTGTTTTACTTAGTTGTTGAGAGAAAAAATGTGAAAATTATATCTATATAAATTAATATCGTAAAAACAACAGTTAATATCTATTTACCTGCACTAGACAGAGGTCAAATATTAACACAGTTGAGTTTGCCATTGAGCAGGGACGTCGGGAGGCATACGCACTGTACTGATTTCAGTACAACTTCTTAGAAGAGGGGGTAGCATTTTTAAAAACAAAAAAGTACATATTT
Source organism: Protopterus annectens (assembly GCF_019279795.1). Lineage (NCBI taxonomy): Eukaryota > Metazoa > Chordata > Ceratodontiformes > Protopteridae > Protopterus > Protopterus annectens. The sequence goes on from NC_056728.1 coordinate 261,450,712, forward strand.
TTAAAGGTTGTTGGCTCCTTTAAGGGGGATACGAGCCAGTCGGAAGTGAGCTCACGTCATGTCCGGCTGGCCGCGAGCGGGAAATGTGTAGTAGTGAGCAAGTGGAAGAAGACAATCGCAAATGGATTATCGCGAGCGGGAAATGTGAAGATGGAAGGCAATCGAGTGTCACGAACAGATTAGCAGGTAAGGTAGGTAGGGGTGTGTGTGTGTGTATGCCCCCACAGAATACACCTGCTGGCTATAGGTGTTCAGGCTCAAACCATGTACCTTTGCTTCAGGGTAAGAAGAGCCTAAAGTCCTTAACCACCACCATTTCTGAACGTTGTTCAGATTTGTTTTTCTAATGGTTGTTAGCTATGGTGAGAAGTGAGAACTGAAGTTGTATTTCCCCCATTATTGTTTTTGTTGTTTGTCCAGGTTTTTTATGCTAAAGTGTGAAGTGAGAACTGTATTTGTATTCCCTCATTATTGGCTTTGTTTGTCCAGGTTTTTTTTTTTTTGTGCTAAGAGGTTGAGAGCTATCTAAATGATAGCCATTAAGTTTGTCTTCCTATTTTTCAAATTGCTGATTTAGCATAGTGGTATGTTGCACTGACTGTAATGCATATGTTTCTGGGTTCAAAACATGCATGGTGATAACACAGCATTTTATTCTAGCAACTTTCCAAAATTATACAAGCAATGTTTAAAATGTGTCCCTGGTTTTTGGGCTTTTGTCCCCCCCCCCCCCAATAAATGTTGGCTTTTTCCAGATTTCTTGTGCTGCAAAGTTCAGAGGTACAGTTGACTGTTGACATTTTACAAGGATCTGAGAGGAACTAAAGTTTAGTGCTGCTTATGCTGAGTCTGCTTGTACTGTTCATAGCACAACAGGTAGTGTACTTGCTTTTGACACAGAAGGCTGTGGGTTCTTCTCCCACAGTAGGTAGATGCATTGCTGATACTGTACTGTGTTGTAAAGGGGGGGTAGATGCTGTAGTCCGTTTTGGCGTAGATATCTAGTAGTAACTATGAGCCTGTTATCAGTTTGCCATCCATTCCCTATTGCAATATTACTAGTGTATCATTGTTTTTAATGCAACATAGGCAATTTATTCCTCAAGGGCAACAGTCACTTTATTTGTAGATGAAACCATGAAATATGAAGTTGTTTGCTAGCAGCAGCCTCTTCATTAGTTACAGATTTCTTTAATGTGGAATTATGTAGATGGCTTTTACTAGTTCAGAGATTGTGCATATTTACTGATACTGGTGGACTGTAGAAGTTTGAGTAGACTTTTATGATGGAAATATTATGAATTGGGCTGTTTTGTCATTATTGGTGCATGCATTTTGTTTCATTGTTTACTGGAAAAATGTTAAAACCGTTAAATTTTAAACGCTGTGTAACAACTATACTGTATTGTACAAGGAATATAATTTAATACAATCAGGAAGGTGTATCAAAGAGCATGTGTATGTTTCATGTGCAAGGGGCCTATGATTTGAAAACGGCCCAAAGTTAATCTTTATCTGCCACTGGCAAAATGTATTTTCTTTGAATGTGGGTTTCAGTGCTGTTTCAATGAATGTGAGTTTCAAGGGCAGAGAAGTTTTAATGCTAAGTCTAGTTTCATTGTGAGACTGCATTGCTTTGTTTAGCAGATATTTATTGGTGTTCGTGCTATAAAATGCAAAATAAAACTTTTCTGGCAAATCATTTAGGAATGAAGTCACTAAATAATGACTGACATTAAGTTTCAGACGTCACAATCTTCAGAAAAATGCATGCTAAAGCAAGACCTGATATTCTATCAACTGTCTTAAGTTTATACAAGATCAATTTTAGTACTGTTTGTATGTTCCCCCAATATATTTGGCCTTGTCCAAATTTCCTGCATTAAGAGGTTGAGAGGTATGCGCAAATAAATCGCTTTATAGAATTAGGAATATCAAAACCTCTCAACTGTCCCCAATTTTGGCTCAAAATGTTGCTATCCCCCTAATAATTTCTCCGCAAAATAGCAATTTTAGAAGAAAATGTGGTGGGTTTACTTTTATAAATAACTGTAATGATCAGAGTTATACATTACTTTTATTTCAGAAATGCATGTAGATTCTCTAATTTTGTCAGCTGCTCAAGTTAACTGTACTCATATTAAAATGGTGTCCCTTCTTTGACAGGTTTCCAGCTGTATTGTCTGGCAATTTTATATTTTTGCATCACATTTTTGGTCCGTTTTTCATAAAATTGCAGTATTCTGGCAAATTATTGGCAAATCGTTAAAGACTGAAGTTAGAAAATAATGGCAGACATTTGAGTTTCAGATTTCATACCTTTCAGAAAATTCATACTAATGCAAGGCCTACTACTATTCTGTTATCTTTCTAAGTTTATAAGAGCAATATTTAAAAAAATGTCCTTATTTTTGGGCCTTTGCCTCAGTTTTATTTATGAGTTTGTTGCTCTAAGAGGTTGATAGGTGTGTGTGTGTGTGTGTGTGTGTGTGTGTGTGTGTGTGTGTGTGTGTGTGTGTGTGTGTGTGTGTGTGTGTGTGTGAGGTAGGTAGGTAGCATACCTCTCAACTGTCCACATTTTGCAGAATGTCCAGATTTTTGCCCCATATTTTTTGTCTGTTCCTCATAAATTTTGTGATTTTCTAGAAAATCATTGAAGGCTGAAGTTGTTAAATAATGACATACATTTCAGTTTCAGACTTCATGTCCTTTAGAAAAATTCATACTAGCATAAATCCTGTTATTCTAGCAACTTTCTCATACTAGCACAAATCCTGTTATTCTAGCAACTTTCTAAGTTCACGAGAGCATTTTTAATATCTGTCCCTGTTTATTTTAGGCTTTGTCCATATTTCTTGCACTAAGAGGTAGTTAGGGGTGTGTGTGTGAATGAAACACCCTAGTTAGGGGTAGCAGGTGGTTAGTAATTTACTCAAGCTCAAAACTTGTACCTTAGTTACAGAAAACAAAAGCATGAATCCTCTACCCCAACTACCATGCTGCATTTTTCAAAGAACTGACTTTCAGGTTCATTTTCAATTCAAGGAACCGAGTTTGAGTGAATCTATATTATATTACTGAAGAGGCATTACAGTGAATGCCTCTTCATCGACACTAAAAGAGCGAACCGTGAATTACGAGAATGGCCGTAGCTTGGCTGGGGGGGGGGGGGGGTAGCAGTTTGAGAGCTGTGAGTACAAATTTGAAAATCCTAGCTACACCCCTGCCATTGAGTAAGCTTTAAGATGAAATATTTTAAAACCTTGTACATAGCTTGGTTTTAGAATTATTGATGCAAATATGAACAAGCACTATTGACACCTAGAGGCATCAGAAAGAGTTAACAGCAGATGCACCTGGAGGCGTTACTTGGATGTAATGAGTTAAATAACCCCTGAGTAAAGGCCTGCCACTCACTTTGTGGATTTCTGGGAGCAGAAGAAACATGTTTAGTTTTCGGTTTCATTTTTAAGGAAACATCTGTCCTAGAGAATTGAAAAGGCTCTGACTCAGGATGGCATTCCACAACTGTAATAGGAACTTCTTCCCTAAGAAGAACCTGCGGAACCCTCCTAGACCCCTTGTAAACAATCAACTGTGGTTTCCCTTGAATGCCCGAAACAGATGTCTGCAAAGCCTTGTCAGACGTACTGTCCACCAAATCCTCGCCAGCTTCTAACCCAAACACGGCAGAGAAATCCAGCAACACAACCAGGTGAGCCTCCGGGTTTGTAACAGCTTCAGGAGAAACACCTGGCAGAGGCTGGACAGCAGAAGAGTCTGGTCTTACCTTTTTCACTTTCTTCCCTGACGGCTGACCCTTGGGGTGGGAAATTAGCAAGAAGCTTAAGACACTGGTTCTCAAGATGCAGTGAAAGGGAAGAAAGCCTACTACGAAGGGTTTTTGGGACAAATGCCAGACAAATCGAACAAGACACATGGTCGTGAGAAGCTCCTAAGCAAAAAAGCACTTATCATGGCGGCCTTTATGAGGAATCTGTCTCCCACACTGGCATGTACCCTTCCTGGATGACATTAACTCCCCAAACAGCACAAAAATTCAAGAAAAAGAACAAAAACCCCAACTGGGCACTTGTCTACTATGATGAGGACTTCAACAAACAGGAGTAATCACTAGAATATAAATATACAGGAAAAATCGGCAGAAAACGGATGGAGACAAACAGTCCGATGGTTAAAAACAGCATCTGGACTGGCGGCAAAGATGTTCTGAGGATGGTACACCTGAACGTCACCTGTATGCCCAATTCTACACGAGGAACGTTTAGGTGACCTTCAGCATCCCTTAAAGCAAATGGTAGGTTTTGGTAGACTGGCCGACCAACAGGCTTCCACGGCAGGGAATCCCATAAGTTATGAATACTGCAGCGGTGAATGTAAGGACATACAGGTTGTTCCCTCTTTGTAGATTTGCTAGACTTGCTATGCTAGCTTGAGATATAGCTTCACAGCAGAATCTTACTCTTCTCCTTCATTCTGTCAGAGCAAAATTGTGTAACAGACAAGCTGAACAGCACAAAGGCAGATGGTGAAAGATGGAAACTAGACCAGGGGGTCTTCCCAGATTTGATCCGTTTGTATGGAATTCCTCAAGGAGACCTTTTTGCCTTCTGTCTGAACAATCAGCTGGCAAAATTCTGCTCCAGGACTCTATGCAAGAAGGCCTAGAAGTGAAATGATGTTTCCTTTCTTTGGATAGGAATGTTCCTGTCTGCTTTTCCACCTTTTCCACTGATATCCAGGGTACTTCTGCAGATTTAGAGGGAATACACCAAGATTTCTGGCATAGGCAACAGTGGTTCTCTCTTTCTATCTCCCCACAAATACCCCAATAATCTCTAGCCTTATCACCCAATATAGAAATCTTGACACTTTACGATCATCAAGGAAACTTCATGTTGCTACCTGCAAATCTAACAACATGGCAGGAAGTGCCCTGTTCTCTAATGCAGTGGGCAAAAATTGGAACCGACTCCCTAATGAACTGACATCATTGCCCTCCTTTACACTGTTTAAGAAAAACCTTAAATACTGTCTTAAAACACATTGATTATGTCTCTGTTCTAATCCAGATTAACCCTACCTTGCACCTATATTGTCCTAATGTTGAAACTTTAAAATGTATCTGTAAATCAACTTTGATACCTGAATTTTGTAGATTGTACTGGTTATAAGGTGAATTTTTTCTGTTTGTGTTTTATTGTATATATTTTTTTTCTCTCTATCATTACTGTTAACTTTTTTTGTCTGACAAGCAACCTGTAATTTACTATAATATTATGTTATGTTCTATTTTTGTTTCTTGCCTTTCATGTGGAGCTTTTCTCCCAGGGCCTCTACTGAAAATGGACATGTATCCAGTTAGACTAGCCCGGTAAACAAATGTAAAATAAAATAAATAAATTCTATGGAAATGGCCAGAGGCAATTACCATAAGGTTCCACGCAGAATGGATCTACTCACACAAGTTCAGGGGTGTTTGATACATCCTGACCCCCATCAACTTCAACTGACTGAAAGATAGGGTCTTAATTCCCTTTTGCACCTCTTTAGAGAAGACGTGTAGCAGGTACTAATGGAGGCAAGAAAGCCTGTTAATAGCAAATCGTATATTAGCAAAGAGAAAAGGTTTTCTAGTTGGTGCTAACAACATAACCAGCACCCTTTCAGGGCTGGTTGTTTTACAATATTTGTGTGAGTTACTATCCTAGGGTCTTTCTTACTCCTCCGTCGAGGTTCATTGATCAGTCATTTCAGCATGTCTGCCTCTGAATCCTCCTCTTTCAATACATTCTTATGTCAAAATATTTTTGAATGGGGTTATGCATAACATTTCTCCAAAACACTGGTGGCCCTTCCTTACGATCTTAATTTTGTGGTAGAAAAGCTAACTTTTCCCATTTGAACCAGCTAATCTGACTGACTTGAGGTTCTTAATATGGAGCAGTGTTTTACTGATTGCTCTGACCTCTGCAAGAATAGTATCTGTATGGCAAGCTCTTATGGTGAGTCAACCCTATTTCATTTTTCACAGTGATTTTTTTTTTTTGAGATTTAATCCTTTTATGTAGGGCACCACGGTGGTGCAGCGGATAGCGTTGCCGCCTAACAGCAAGAGGTTCTCTGGTTTGATCCTCGGCTGGGGTGCCTTCTGTGCGGAGTCTTCACTGTGGTCACATGGGTTTCCTCCAGGTGCTCCGGTTTCCTCCCACATCCCAAAGACATGCTGTAGGTGGATTGGGCACTCTAAATTGGCCGTAGGTGTGAGTGTGCCTTCTGTGGAAGGTTGGGCGCCAGGCTGGCAACTCGACACTGTAAAACTCCATTGCCAATCATGAGTGGACAGGTGATCCGCTGTGGCGACCCCCTAACCAGGAAAAGCCGAAAGAAGAAGAATCCTTTTATGCATGAAGAGGTATCCCAGTTTACTTCAAGACAAACTGTCCATTCCGTATTTTCTTTCCTGAAGCTAAAAATACGGGAGAGAGGATACTTCATATCTTGGATGTCCACAGACAACTTGGGTGGTGTCTTGACAGAGCTAATCTTTATGATCTTCTTACCATCACAAGAAATGACCATTTGATATGAAGGGACAACCTGTGTCAAAACGGACAATTTCCAAGTGGTTGTCTCATGCTAGTACCTTTTGTTATACTCACTGCAGCACAACTGTTCCAGGTAGGGTCAAGGCCCACTATACCAAGGCCTTTGCTTCATCTCTGTCTTTTTGCTAAAGGTTTGATTTTAGAACCCACAACTTGGTCCTCTATGCTTATGCTTATGAGGTATTACAAGCTTGATTCTTTATCTAGGTCTAGATCAGGCTTTGCTAAGACCATTCTCCAGGGGCTACTGGACTCTTTCCCTTCCATCTTCCAAATTTAGTAAGTTAGGCTAATCTACCCATATAGCTAAGGCTACAGCAGCAGTGATAGATATGATGAGCATAACATAAGTGTGCAAGTAAGCTTACCATAGCAGTAGATGTTTGAATGATTACTGCTGCAGTAGCCACTCCCTCCTTCCATCCTGTTGTTATGTTGTTTATGCCAGGGTGTGAATATATATTTTTTGTTGCTCCTAGTGTTGGCGTTTTAGGGCTCAGCCTCCCTCCTTCTATTGGCATTAAAGCTTTGTAGGACTTGGTTGGCACCTAAACCTGTCTTTTTTAATTAATCAGCTTAGCTCAAGCTGACTTACTGCTTGGGCATGTGGAAGGTGTCCTGAAGCTTTAGAAGCTAGATGGGTGTTATATCCTTGCAGGATATAACCCATATAGCTAAGGCTACTGCAGCGGTGATCATTTGAACATCTCCTGTTATGGTAAGGTTACTTACACAACTGTACGTTATGGATAGTTCATTGACTACATTTGGGCATGTCTTGTCATCTGAGATACAAAGAAGGTGTACAATAGCAGGCAATAATTTGTATGTTTAAAGTAAATTGGAGTTCATTAAGTTTGGCTTCTGGATCTCTGGGAATCTTCTTAGAGGTGATATGGTTTCTGACAAATATAGGAACACTCCTGCAGTTTCCCTCATGTCTGAATGCATGGTGAGTGCTAAACTTGGTAAGGAAAGGAGAGCTGTCTTTACAGTGTAACCAAATCTCTGTTTCAACACAGACATGCTGTATTCAGGTTGCAGGAGAGACTTGAAGTCGTGCAGTTTATTATATTGAGAAGAGCTCATATTTTAGAATTTGCTGTACTTTTTATCTGCTATGTTGAGATTTCTGGTAGCTCCACTTTGCCTAATAAAAGCAAAAAAAAAAACAAAAAAAAAACAGTGTGACGCAGCAAGGGCCCATTGTTATGGGTAAAGGTATGATTTTATTCTGGGCAAGAGTCTTTACTGGCATTTGACTGTACATACATAGTGAGATCCAGCAGATCTGTCTGCATCTCCCTCCGAGCTGAGTGCCTCAACTCATTCACATAGGTTCATAGGTAGGTACTAGGCTATTGGCCCTAGGGCCTATATAAGCCTAACCAAAGGTACCCTGGCTTTTGCCACCCAAGAAAATTATTTTCCTGTGCCACTGTCGAGCAGAGCCACAGAAGTGACCCCTGGGGTGAATTTTTCCTATCTCCCATCCAATTATCAAGATTTTTCTTGAAGAGCGCTAATGAGGAGCTTTGTTTGATTTAGATAGGTAGTTTGTTCCAGGGTATGGGAAGTCTCTGGGACAGGAATCTATCCCTCCAGCATGTTCTGTTTATTGTGGTGACAAGGTTTAGGTCCCTAGACCATGTAGCTCACAGGGATTGGGATTTCTTTAAGTGGAGCATGTCTAAGAGCTCTGGGTTTGACATAACTTTGTGTGTTAGGCAGAGATCTCCTCTTAGTAGGTGATATGCAACGGAGTAAAGCTACAGTTTTTTGAGACGGCCTGCATAGGGCATCTGTTTGAGGCCGGTAATCCTCTTTGTGAGGTATTTCTGTGGCCTTTCCAGTTGTTGTAGATGTCTTGTGAGGTACATACCAAAAGGGGCATTGTACTCTATAATGGGTCTAATGAGTGACGAGTAGAGGGGGACAATGACCTCTTTTTTTCCTGGATGAGAAACCTTTTGTGATGAGGTGTGCCACGTAGAAGGATTTCCTGACTACTGTGGCAATGTGATTGTCAAAGGAGAGACTACTGTCCACCTGTGTCCCAAGGTCTCTTATCACACTTTCAGTGTTAAGTAGACTACCGCCTATGTGGTAGTTCATGGGTACTGAGTTTTTACCAAAAGGGATGACAATGCACTTTTTGGCATTGAGCTTGAGGCCATGGCTTTGACACCAGGCATCTGTCTCAGCAAGGCCCTTTTGTAGGATGTCCACATCTTTTGGAGTTTTGATTATGGCTCCTAGTTTGCAGTCATCTGCGAACTTCGTTAGCCAAAGACCTTCTGTGTTGGCCTGTACTTCAGAGAAGTAGATACCAAACAGGAGAGGATCCAAAACTGAACCCTGTGGTACTCCACTTGTCACTGGTCTGAAGTTGGATTTGGAGTCTGCTACTTTCACAGTGTGGGTTCTGTCAGTGAGCCAGTTTGCAACCCATCTTGTGACATAGGGATTTATACCTAGTTTAGTGAGTTTATCTATAATTCCAGAGTGGGGGATGGTGTTGAAAGCCTTGTCGAGATCTAGATAGGCTGTGTGAACCACCTTATCCTCATCTACGGCTTTGGTGACTGCTTCAAAGAAGTCTGTCAGGTTTAGGAGACATGATCTGCCTTTTACAAACCCGAACTGGGTGGGGTCCTGAGTTTGGAGATTACCAATGTCATTGTTTATAAGTTCCATGATGATACGTTCCATAGCCTTGCAGACCAGGCTCGTTAGGCTAATGGGGCGGTAGTTTCCTGGGTCTGTGGTGGCTCCCCCTTTGTGGAGTGGGATAACTGTCGCTGTGCGCCATTCAGTGGGCACATAGCCTGAGGTGAGGCTATGATTGAACATGGTACTTAGGTGGGGTGCCAGTTCATTCTGTAGTTCATGTAGAACACAGCCTGGGATGTCGTCAGGTCCCATGGATGCTGTCTTCTTGGCTTTGGATAGTGTGTTTTTTTACCTGTGCAGCCGTTACAGGAACTTTGCATTCTTCTGGTATAGAGATGGGCCCTTTAGAGGATGACGGGAGGTAAAGTTAGCACTGAACCTATCTGCCAGGATGTTGGCGATATCAGCTGGTTCTGTATATTTAGTGCCATTGTGCTGTAACTCGGAGCAGATCTGAGTGTTGCCATTGAGATTCTTGACATAGCTATAGAATGATTTGTGGTTGTCTTTAGAGTCAGTGGCAATTTTGTTTTCATAACTAGCTTTGGAGGATTTTATGAGGGATCTCAGCTTCTTACTGAAGCTGACCAGGGAGTTTCTCCAATCATGGGATTTTACTCTTTTTTGCAACAGTTTCTTTCTTCTGTTGTAGAGTTTGTTTATGACAGGGGACCACCAGATTGGCTTCCTTTTTTGGTGGATAGCATCTTGGTTCTGTTAGGGATTGCATGATCCATGCACTTGTGTAAGTGCTTATAAAGTGCATTTGTGTAGGATTCAGCAGTCATACCTCTATTGTCCATCAGCATGGGTGTTGTGAAGTTTGCCACTTCTGTCTTAAGAAGCGTGAAGTTGGATTTGGAGAAATGTTTTACTGTGGTTTCCCTAATGGGGGGTAGGGGAGGGATGTGGATGTCTAGGGTGATTAGCTTGTGGTCGGATCTGACCAACGGGGAATTGACCTCTGGTGTGGAGCACCGGTTGCCCATGTTGGTAATAACCAGGTCTAGGATATTGCTACCCCTGCTGGGTGTGTGGATAAGTTGATCCATGGCATTGGAATTTATGAATTCCAGAAAACGTTGGGCACAAGAGTTGGTACGAGTAGATTTCTTAGTTAATGGTAGGGTAGTTGAAATCGTCCATTATTAGGGTGTTAAGTTGTACCCTAATATTTTCCAGTGTATTAAGAAATGAGGAGTGGTAATCCTGGGGCATGGTGGGGGATCTGTAGCAAGCTACAATTTGGATTGCGGTCTTGCCCAGAGTTAGCTGCACTTGGATAATCTCGGATGCATTATGCTGAGCAACTAGCCTGGAGGTGTGGATATCCTTAATGAATATGGACACGCCTTTGCCTTTAGTGTTTCGGTCCAGGTTAGGTGGCCGAAAGGTATGGTATGAATTATAGCCTGGTAATGCAGAGGTTCTCTCTGGAGCCTTGAACCAGGTCTCTGTCACTGCACAGATGTCGATGTTCTCCATTTTAAGGAGTGCCTCGAGTGAGTGCATTTTGAGGTTTAGACTTCTAGCATTGAGTAGCAATACCCTCAGATTCTTCTTGCCTGTACCTGTTAGGGTGGTGAATTTGTCATTTGAACATTGCCTAAAAAAGGCACTATAGGGGTGGCTACCTTAGCCAGTATCCGGAATCCCAGGGGTGACAGGTGCAGGCCATCTCTGGCAAAGCATCGTGGTTTGTCGATCATGTCATCCCAGGCAGACAGATACTGGATCCCCTTAGAATGACACCAGAAGCTTATCCAATTGTTGAAGTCAATCATTTTGTCCTTGTACTGTGGTATCATTCTAGGTGATGGCAGGATGCTACTCAGGGCTAGGGTCATACCTGCCTGAGCTACAAGATCGGACAGCTCCTCCATGTCCCTTTTCATGTAGTTCAAGGAGGTACTTCTCAGGTCATTCACACCAACATGGACAATGAGAGTCATATTTGTACTTGTTGTGGAGTGACCTGAGTGCCTGTGTTATGTGGCGGATCCTGGCATCCAACAGGCAGCTCACAGTGACCTTCTCCTTGTTCAGCCTGGTGAGTGGGACGTCAGTGTGTCTGACAATAGAGTCACCTATTACAAGTGTATTAGGTGTGTTGTTTGGCCTTAAGGGCTGTGACTGTGTGGCACACTGACTTTGTGAACTATGTGATACGTGGGCGTTTACCTTCTCCTCTTGACTGTCTAGTCCAGTCTTGGGTGAAGAGAGCTTTGCTTCCAGTTTGGCTATATAAGTGCATCTCTCACAGGTTGTAGTGTTGGGTGGTAGGAGGAGAGGGTTGTCTGTGTACATGAGGCAATTACTGCATTGCCCCAAGATGCCCAGATTCATCTGGTAGACAGGAGAAAACACTGGGAGCTGACCCATAGACATGCCTTGATAAGGTGCTTATTAAGTACTAGAAACTGTTTTCCTCTAGACAGTGAGGAAAGTTGAGTGCTGTAGTAATTTGTAGCTTATTTAGTTATTACAATAAGTTCTGAACAAGTGCTGAGCTCAAAGAAACAGACTTGAGTGCTGAAACAAAAAACTGACTAGTTCTAAGAAACAAAATTAAGCTAGAAGGCTTTTTTTTAGTGGAAAGAGAGAAAGGAGTAGCAGAAACTAAGCTGATTGGCCTTGTCAAATGTTCTCCCTGTATTGGGTAGAATGAGGTAATGACACTAGACTGGGAGGAGGATCCCAGATCAAATTTACAGTAGGGGCGGGCAACTGCAAAGCCACCAACTATAACAAACACCATACCAATAGAGAGGGAGGGTGGGAAACAAATGCAGAAAGTTTCTCACAGCAGAAAAGCAACTGTGAGCCTTTAAATGAAAGTTTTAAACAGCTAAAGGAGCCTCTAGAGAAGGTGTTTAACTGCAACAAGTTATCAAAAACAAACAACCCAGCAGATGCTTAATAAAAGTGGACAATTTCCAGTTAATACCTCACACACAGTTAAACTAGCTAGAAAAATATACAGTACACAAAGTGCTATAAATATTTTGAAAAAAATAAGCAAAAAAAAAAACAGGATACGTAATGTTATATATTATAGATCCGAGTTTGCTCAGTGTCCTTCCTTCGATTAGCTCAGTGTGAAATGGCAGAAACACTCACAACTTAATTTAAATGGGCTACCAACTGGTTGTACTCAATACCTGGTTTGACAGACTGAAGAGCCCTCCTAGAATTCACTGATTTGGCTTCAGCGAGATAACCATCTGTCACCTTGTCCTTGTCCATAAGCATGGAGTCTGTGTGCCTGACAATGTAGGCTCCAATCACCAGGACATTCTATGTGTATTCATGGACTTAGTGGCAGTGGGTAAGCATGGAGGATGTTTTGTCGGTAGATATCAGCTGAGGCTTTTTCTTCCTGATTGCAGAGGGCTTGGGAAGTGACAACAGCCTCATCATGGATTTATTTTGAGTCATCAAAGGTAATTTTGGCGAATGGAAAAAAAATGAAAAATGTTAACTGAAATTACCTTTGCCGAACAACTCAACAGTATTGTTTTTGGAGGTGGGGCAAGCTTTCCTATACCCCTCATGTGGAGGGACCCCCCCCATACTTATATATACCAGCTCTGACATTGTGTAGCAGTGGAGAAAAAAGCAAACTCCACTGTTGGCAGAAGTAATTTTGGCGAACAGCCCTCTCTCCTTTTGTATTTGCTAAAATTACCTTCAGTGACATGATGTGCACCCCCTCATCATATGCTGTTGTGGTGTGTTCATACAATGAGAGTTGTGGGTGATATTTTGTGGTGTTCACTGACCATCTCAATAAGAGAGATGGTAGTCTCCATGTTGTGTTGATACTTAAGAGCATTAGGCATTTCTTGCATATAAAATGCTATGAGACAGGGTCTATATTATTTCTTTGACAGCTTAGATTGTCGAATGCTCAGTGATTGACACCTAAGCATCGAAGTTTCAAAATTGTGAACGGCCATATATGCAAATTCTATCCTCGGGAAATAATTCACTTGGCTGTTATCAGAGATTTGCCCTTTCCCTAATGTAGAGCAATCTTGGAGTTGGTATATTTAGTTAGGAGGGGTGTGGGGGGCAAAGCCCCCCACTATATTTAGGTTGAAAAGTTAATTTTATTTCTGGATGGTCAAGCAAATTCTTTCCCGAGAAAAGAATTTGCATATATAGCTGTTCCCGATTTTGAAACTTCGATGCTTAGGTGTCGATCATTAAGCATTCGACAACCTAAGCTGCCGAAGAAATAATATAGACCCTATGAGACTGGCGATAGAAGGTGATACAGCTTGATTTTTTCTGTCTTGGCTCACTGGGACTATTTCATACAGATTCTCATTTTCCATCAGTTATATAATTGGTAGCATAGTAAAAAGGTACAAGAAGTTACAAAAAACAAAGCGGTAGCAATTATTGTAGAAATAATATCACCTGCAGTGAGCCTGAGTGACGGTCAAGATTGATGACAATAGCTATAAGAAGAAACATCTTCATCAGATCAATTTGTACTGACAGCTCCACAATAACAGTAGAAGAAAAACAGTGACATCTGCAGCAGCATTAGCAAAAGAACAGTTAATGTCATGCAGCATCTCCAAGGACAGCTGACATCAGTGGGATAGTATTCAGTTAACATTATGTGGCTTAATTACATAAGACAGCACGCAGTGACTTGCAGTATAACTATGGGTAGCTAATAGCAGTAAGATATAAAACAGCAGCAGCAGAATATGAAGCAGAGCAGACTTCCAGGCAAGAAGCCTGGAAGTTGAAACAGTTCAGTTTACTTGACTTTATGGAGTGCACTCCACAGCACTACTGAATTTAGCACACCGTTCAGTTTTTATCAACGTAGTAAAATCCCGAAAAGCTCAAAAAAGTACATTGATTTCTTGCAACACTTAAAGTTTCTGAAGTAGTCAGAAGCCTAGAAACAGCCTTGCTCTATCTCTTCTCACTATCAGAAAAACAGCAAGCAGTTCACAAGAAGACTACTTAAAGCAAAATGTCAGTGCAGTGCTAGCACGGTATCCTCAATATGAAGAAAACAGGTCTTGAGACCTTGGTGGTGTAGCAAGATAGAGCAATTCAGGTGACAGTCAGATGTCTTCCACCGTTTGTATCCACAATCTTACTCTGTTAGTCAGTATGTAGAGTTCATGACCATAGGTGAGAATGGGGGCATAGATTGTTGGGTAAATTGAGAGCGTCATCCTGTGACTGTGCTACTGCTTCACTAGTCCAGTCCAGTACAATGCTTGCAGTACTACTACAGCTGTACTGATCTGCTGTCAAACTCATCCTTGCTATTAAACAAGACCTTAAGATAATTAAACCTCTCCACTTGAGTTAACCCCCCCCACCACTTGAAGAGAGCTATTCTCTCTTTTCTGGGAAACATCCAAGATCTCTGATTTAGAAGCACTGATTCTCATCTTAACCACTGCTGGAGATAGCATTTGGTTTAGGCCAGAAAGACAACATAATCTGCAAACAACAGAGATTCAACCATTGTGTCCCCAAACTGGATACTTTCCAAACCTTGGCTGAACCTTGATATCGTGTCCATAAAAATCACAGACAGGAGGGGGCAGACTCTGCATATCCCTGGTAGAGTCCAGTGCTCAGCCTAAACACATTTAACTTAACACAGAGGTGGTGGAAAAGCATGTTGGGAAGGGATGGCAGTTGTTGGTGGCTAATCTCATCTCATGAATTATGGGGATGGTGGGGGTAGACTGCTTGGTCTTGGTACATAAGCTCTACTTTTTGAAGGGCAGCAGCCTAACTTGAGCACAGACTGGGAACGTGATTTCAACCTTCCAGAAGTAGTGCATATGCACTGTAGCCAGGCTGGGTGTGGAAACATGCAGCAGTATTCCTACATTATAGGCCCTGTTATAACAATGTTCTGCTTGGCTGCCAGGAGGGGGAGAATGGGGCAAGCACAGAAGCAAAGTGGTTGTGGATGATGGCTAAGCTGTCTTCCAGCTCTCACCCCGTAGTGCTGCTCACAAAAGAAAGAGAGCTTAAAAGAAAAGGCAGACTTGCCTGGAAAGGGAAATGACCCACCTTTGGTTTAACAAATCAAGGGGTGCTGAAAGTGACAGTGCAAGATGTTGGGAATGAAAGTGGCCAAGTAGGGCAGATGAAGGAGCCTGATCATTAAAGGCTGTGGAAAATTATATTTAAAGTAAAATAAATATTTTTTTCTATTTAGTATATTTTCTCAGTTTTTCTTGTTGAAAGTATGGAGGAACTGAAAAAATAAACAGATGGACTAGAGTAGTTGGAAATTCAAAGGTTGGAGATGATGAGAAGAAATATTAAGATAAAAACGGGAAAAAATAAACCATACGCTCTGTTCAGCATATTGTCATGATGTTTTTTTTTTTTTTTTTGGAAGAATGAGGGAACTGAAAAGGTCAATTGATGGACTAAAGGCATTGGATATTTAAAGGCTAGGGGTGGTAAGAACAAATATAGAGAAAAATGATAAACATAAACCATCTTTTTTTCTTCAGTATGTAGCAGCTAAATTTTACTTTTTTAAAGAAGTGTTTGCTCTTAGCATTTAACAATGATACTAGGTTTCAGTTTCAAGCATGAAAGAAACCTGTAATCTGTGACATCATTAAGAAATTTGAAGCCAAAGTACACACCATGCATTGCAGAAATTCACATAATAACAATGGAAGCCTTTGTCGGTGCTAAATCTCATAAGAACAGAAATGCTATGCCCTTCCTAAGGGACGAGCTTTAGCCCTTTGCTTGATAAAAATAACACTGGAAGCTCTCAGGACAAAAACATCAGTTTTTCATTATGCACTGCCCCACCAAGGATTTGCAGATGTTTTATTTTATGCAGATGTCTAACTAGTCGACGTGGCTTACCACACGTGTTCATGCTAACACAGTCAATGCAGTAACAGACTTTTTTTTCCTCCCTAGGCATTGACTTAAGCAGTCAGGTTCTGTCTCTTGTCATCTTTTGCAACACACTTAAAACAGTTACTATCCAGAATCCCAGCCATCTGCAGTCTTCAGCCGTCAGCATCTTCAGCCATTAGAATTACAACATTTTAAGCTTTCTTTTGAACAATATTTGTCTGACTGCACGCTACATAATTTGGCAACTTCAGAAAGTAATGCAGAGAGCTATTATTCTGGGACACTACTGTGCAGGTATGGCTGCCTGCCACACACAAACATGTTAAGGCAGTTGAGGACGAATAGTTTTTGTGGGACCAGTTGAGTTTGAAGTAGTTGGCAGAATTTCTCTTCTCTATGTGCTGTGATAAAACAGAGCCCTTTACAACTGATGTATGGCTTTGTGATGTCAGTAAGGATTATATATGCAACTTTAGGATTTGCCATTGTATTTAAGACTTGCTTCTGTGCTATCCCTGAGTTTTGGCATTGTTCTATGTTAAAAATATGATCTTGCCAATAAAATCCAAAAAAAACTTTAGACTCTTACATACTCCCTGTGAGATTTAATTTCCTTTTGTAAGTTAAGAAATGGAGCAAGTTGTTCCTGCTCTTACAAGTGGAAGTAGAGAAGAAAGAAAGCAGAATACATATGTTATAAAAGGCTACCAGTATTTGTAACAAATTGACTTCAAGATACCAAAGGGGAGAAAGAAACGCTATTCCAAAGTATTTTTCACAGAAGTAAAAAAAAAAAAAAAAAAGCCAAATGCATTAAAATGTGTAGCTGTTAAGTGTGTTAATTTTATTCCCAACACATTTTATCTTTTTATCTAACCATTTGTTAACATAGTAGTTGGACTGGTCATCGGACCCTTTTCAGTCAGTACCTGGGCTCCATGAAGAGCAAAAAATAAAAACATGAAAGGTAACACAAAGTAGAATAGTACATTCCATAAAGCATACAGAAGAGTAGGTTAAATGTGTAGGCAGTGCACATTAACAAAGCACAGTTGGGGCGAATATACAGCATAGTAAGAGTGACTGTGTACATAATCAGAAAAATTTCCCCATGCATAATAATAAACCGTATCACCAGACTAAGTACGTTACAGAACAGTAACAGCAAACTGAGAGACAAAATGCTGTAACCATTGCCTTTTAAACATTTTCATTCATTTTAAAAAATGAAATTCTCCTTTGCCTTAGTTTTGGCACCTTTCAGTGCATTTTGACTGCAAATATCTAAAGAGTTCATTCCAGCTGGATGGTGACATTTTGAGGCTGGGAGCCTTCTCCCTTGTTGCCAGAATATAAGGTGGTCTGTTCAGTGTGAGTGCATCACTGTTGAGGCTTTTAAGGGAAAAAGTCAGCCCTCTGGGAGAGGAGTCTTGACCACAGTGAAGAACACTGCTGGTGTTTTAACAATATTAAAGACAAGGGTTTCTAGGAGGAAAGTAGTTTAGCAGTCATTGGTAGTTCACAGGCCTCTTTTAGTAATTCACAGTGAATAGTTTGTGGATCTGCAAGGGCAAACCTGCCGATTGCATTAGCTCTGGTTTGTACAAGGTGTGAGTTCTTGCTAGAGTGGAGAGCAGCAATGTGTAGCCCGTACTGCAGCTTTGGAAGGAGTACATTCTTAGCTAGAGCCCTTGTATACAGGAAGGGTGAGAAGTTGAGAAAGTGTACAACAGAGTTTTAATTTGGAAAGTTTTTTTGCTGCTATTTTTTAATAAGTTGGTGTCCAAGCTAAGTCCTAAATATCTTTGCTGATTCACTTGAGAAATGACTGTTCAGATAGTCTGTATGGAGTAATGGTGATGTTTCCAGCAGCCCATGGGGGTGGGAGACATATAATAAAGAGTGTGCCGTCTCAGTGAATGTGAGTAAGGTTTATGAAAATGGTCATGAAGTGCAATATTTTCAGCTCTCATCAAGCAAGTAAATAAGAATGATTACTAATTAAAATGTCACACTGTTGTTCTAGTGCTTAAATGAACACATGATGTGATGATAGGGCTAAACATTCCCCCAGTTTGAAGGCTGTGGAAGTTATACTGGTATATAGTTCAAAATGTATACTGCAAGAAGTACATAACACCAGTAAGGAAAAAGGTGTAGAGCTAGAAGGCATAAAAGGAGCTGAGATTTAGATCTCTGTGGAAAAGTTAGAAAACGTCTGACACAGATTCTTACCTAAAGGTTCCAGTTGTTAATATAATAAAGGAAGCCAGAATTGAGACACAGACTACTACTGCTACAAATGAGTATTACCAAAAACATACCAGTTGTTAAAATAACAAAGGTCAGTGTGGAAACTAAGAAGAAAGGACTTTTAATTAGGAATAAACTAAGATAAGTAGGTGTAAAACTGAGACAGAGCTATGCAAATTTTATACTGCAGAATAAGGGAACCTGAGCAGAGTTTTGATTTTTTTTTTCCTGGTACACCAAAGTTAGAAGCATAAATAGGACTCCACGCATAAAGAAATACTACAGAACATAAAACAAAATTACTAGTACAAGTGGTGTAAGAAAATATTTTAAGGAATTGCCCTTTTTATAGGGGATGTACAACATGAAGAGTAAAGCCCATGTCTGTAGTTGCAGAAGTGACTACAGCATCCACTTCTTGTCAGAATACTGATGAAATTAATGTTTACTTGGCTGACCTTCAGATAAGGCATGTCAATTTTAAGATGGCTGAATATGAAGACAGTATCCTAAACAGAGCTAGAGATAACATAGAAAGAGTTGTTGGGGAAACAAAGGAACAGGACAGCCCCACTACAACCCCTGCTTGCTATTTCTGATTCTTTTTAGAACACTTGTAATGAAGTTATAACATAACCATATTTTGAACTGCCATTTAGAAAGGGTCAGTTGAAAACTGTAATTTTAGCTAGATTTTAATGGCTTGATATTTTTAAGGATGTAAAAATGTTTTGTGCAGCATGACCAAAATGTGAAAGGGCAGCATACAGCCCTAGAGTTAAGATTCCTTGACATTTTTATCCATCATCAATGCCCCATTTGAATGCAAAACAAGGGCCATTGAGGGTCTACATATAAGACCAAGTGAGGACTAGCAGTATATCACTGTTATTAATGATTATCTAACAACATTTTCAGAGGCAGTGTGCCTATAAAGAATCAGTACATAGCATAGCAAAATAACTCGTACTTTTTTCCTGTGGTAGAAATCCCTTCCCAAAAATTCCTGCTGCCCAAGACAACCCCATTCATTTTCAGAGTAAGGTGAAACAGCTAAGAGTTTTTGTATTATCGACCTTAAACAGATGGACTAGTTGAATGCTGTATGTTGCAAAAGGCTTTAGATGTAGATGTGAGAAACTGAGCCCATCTGCCTGCATTGCATATCTTCTTGTTGCTGAAAGGGAAGTACCCCTAACACTCAAATGGATTCAAGCATTTGAATTTCTATATGTCCGATATCAGCAAGGCTTGCACAGTGCAGCAAAATAAGCCCAGGAGGAGGGAAACCCCTTTAAAAGTAGTATTTAACATTTTCCAGATCAGCAGGGTAGACTAGGAACTATGTATAATTAAGGAGCATTCAGAGAGAGAGAGAGAGAGAGAGAGGGTGGGGCAGCACAAGGGATAACAGCAATCATATAGCAGAAATGCTGGTTCCTTGCAAAGTAGCAAGGTTCATAGGGTCTTACCACACTGCTCATCTGTGAGGCTCTTACTAATCCAAGCCTTACATTCCCATAGTAGTTTTTAACCCTTGTATGTTGCATACAAGTAACCTAGAGATCGGTTGAACAAGCAAATGTTGGGACATTTACATGTTTCTGCTATCCATGAGGGACAGAGATGGTAAACTGGTGGTGAATTTGCAGTTACCCATTAATTTGTCCAAATTACATTGAATTAGGAAAGTGGATTTTAAGTGGATTGAAAGACGGAGCCACAGAAGTGGTATTCTCTGTGATAGAACTTGTTGGAGGAATAAGATTGTATTTATTTTACAAAAGAAATTGAGATCCCTTGAGCAGGTGTTTATGATACCATTGGACTTGCGAATGTTGTGATTGATCTGACAGAACATGGTTTGTTGAAGTTCTATACGCAAGGCAGAGGTTGCCTGTCAGTAACCTGTATGATACTGAGAAGAGAGAGAAGGCTTTGAGATGATCTACATAGTTTTACGATACAGATGCTGTGCTCATTGCAGGTGTTTAGACAGGTACAAGCCAAAATGGGTTGTGACAATCCACCACTGGCCCAGTAATCAAGGAGCCTCAATCCTCACCACTGGCAACAGTAGAAGACATGCACACTGGGAGGATGACAAGTTACATGCACAGTAAAGTGCAATTTTCCATAAGAGCACACAGAGACCACAGTCAGTCTGGGGCTGGTTTCTCCCTCTTTCTCTAGAGCCCCAATAAGACTCCCCACTGGCACAGCTATAGGGTTGAGATCTCAGCTAAGTGGCCAAGTCAGGACCTCCAGCACCCTCTCTGTCCAGTCAGTGCTTCATGTCCCTGCCCAAGTAGCTGACACACACACTCTTCGAGATTTAATTTATACACACACACACATACACACCTGGGAAAGGCGGGCACAGGTTTACTAGCTATGCCCCCTTCTGCCCAGAGACTGTAAGGTAGTTTCCACTGCCACCAGCCATTCCTTATCTGCTACTTTAAGGCCCTTAGCAAAGGGTGTCCAATCTTACTTTTAATGTTACTATTAATCCAAATGGTAGTTTGACCAAGAGCAAGGCTATTATGAGTGGCCTGCACAGTGTCACAAATAGATATGCAAGTACGCTAAGAGCTTAAATATTTCACACAAATATCAGCCACAACAATAGGTTTAAATATGTTTATTAATAAAAGAACAAGAAAATACTCAGTAAATCATCACAGTAACTTTAGAGTTCAAAATCACAGGAAATATTTAAGGCAACATTGCAGGACATTCTCAGATAAATACAGAACACATCTAAGCTGTACTTCGATATATTCCTGCCTGAATCTAAGATAAATTACTGTACCCTAGTTAACTTACAAGGCAAGGCAAATGTGGTGAGTGGGTTTTCCCAGCTGATGCTGTCAGGTCAAAGACAAAATACAAAAATGCACAGTCACTCTTTCAGAGAGTTCTTAAATTAAATATTCCAAATATTAGTACTGTGATATTGCAGAATGACTTCACCTGTTGTCATCTGGCTATCCCAGGCAAAATTATTGATGCAGCTGTAGCATTTAGCATCTACCTGTGAAAATACATAAACAGGGACTTCTTTTAGATCAAAGGTAAATGGTGGAAGTCGTAAAATAATTTACATTCCTCCACATTTAAGACAATACAAAAAACTTCTAGTTCTAGACATTATGTCTCCTGTTGCACTGAAACTGAAAGATAACATCTCTTTTATTATGTGGTTATAAAGTAATTTAAGTTTTCTGCTATTCTGCTGAAGTTAGCTTCTTGTGTTTCAGTTCCCATTATTAAAATGCATATACATCTAAAAAGGTACAATAGTGTATATACATTTCTGCTCAGTACTTTACAAAATAGCTCTTCAGCACACGTTTGTACAATATGACATACAGTTCTAATACATTTGAACGCTGGCATATGAATCATGTTGATATTCACAAATGATACACAACCACTTACAAAATTCTAGATAGCTGGGCTGGCACTATCTCCTCCTGTGTCACACTTCTATACAAATCATATTAATATTCACAAATGACATATAATTATTTACAAAATTCCAGATTGCTGGGATGGCAGTATCTCCTTTTGTTACAGGGGCATTATACTCAGTGATCGGCCTAATGAGTGTCAAGTATAGTGGAACAGTCACATTCCTGGATCTGGGAGCAATACCTCTAGATGTAAACTCTGAAGTGAAAAAAAAAAGACTTCCTTACAGCAGTGGATATGTGGTGATTAAAAGGCAGTTCATTGAAGACATAGATTCCCAAATCCTTAGCTATGGGATCGATTCCCAGGGGTGTGTTACTACTGTGATAGTTACAAGGGGAGTCATGTTTGTTAAGATACAAGATTGTACAGTTCTTGGCATTTAGTTTTAGTCCATGGTTTTGACACCAGCTGTTCGCTTGGGATAGGCCATCTAGGATGATTATGGTGTCTTCTAGGGAGTTTATGATGGCACCAAGTTCGCAGTCATCTGTAAACTTAGTCACAGACTCTTAACATTAGCTTTAACCTCCAAGAATAAAATGCCAAAGAGGAGATGCCCAAGGACTGAACCCTTTTTGTAGACTTTCTCTCATCCAAAAAAAAAAAAACTTATCTGCCATATTTCGTGCTCCAGTCAGTGAATCACCTACAAAGTAAGCACAGATGTATACCAGTCATCCTAGTGACAGTTTTCCAACTATAAACTGTCCGTTTATGTAAAAGCAGCAGTACAATTTTAACTATTAATTGTGTAATCCAGGAGTGTGCACAGCTGATCAGTTGTTGCATTAACTCCACCCACAGTGAATTACATTTAGGCTTGTCACTGCCTCACTTTTTTTGTAAACATCTAGAAGCCCCTAGGGGACATTTGAGTCCAAATCTGTAACAACCCTGACCATCTTGCTTAAAATACTGCACCCTCCTTTCCCTCCCTCATTTATCCCATTTTAAGGATCTAGATTATCCGAGGTCATTCTGGTACAATAGCTCAGTATGTGTGTAATATATTATTACCTCTTTGAATTGGTAAAATTATTCACTATTTTACATCTTATCTGAGCACCTTACACATGCAACACTTAAGTCTTTCTCTTCTCTGGAGAACATATTACCTCTAGCAGCACAAACAAGTCAAAAGAGAGTGGATTATTTCACTTACCTGGTATAGTCATGCTACTCTATTTGAAGCTGCACTTTTATAAAGGAGTGACTTTCTCTTCTTCTGCCTTTAAAATGTATTTAAAAATCATGTCTAAGAAAGATACTAGTATAGCTTGCAGCTTCTGTCTTCTTCACATGAGCATGCCCACACTTATTATCTCCTGCCGGTGGGGAGCACTAGAAAAAAACATTGCATCAAACAGTATGAGACATCTGGAAACAAGAACAGTTATACCACATAAGTATTAAGAAACTTTGGAGAGAAACCAAACTTAGTGTGGTAAGGTATGCTATGTAAAAGTCAAATTTCCGTTAGTTTGGCCCGAAGTCAAGAGTCAGTGTCTCAGAAATGAGATATGAAGAAATTTGTACTCTGTAGTAAGGACATATTCTCAAAATTGTCTGATAGAACCAGCTTAATCCTGCAAAACATGAAAACTGTGCCTTCTGAGAAAGTATATTTCAAGCCATACTGGATTCTAAAACTCCAGTGCCAAAACAGAGAAGAGGCACAGAAAATTCATTCTTTAACTTGGGGCCATAGAAGACCCTCAGAATGAGTGAAATAGTCCCATAGTACTGGATCCCAAATCCAGTGGGGCTGTAAGTTTTTTGCAGTGATCTCAGAACGTTGAAGACTATATTTATACTAGACTCATGTATTGTACCCTGAGTGGATGAATTGATTGAAAAAAACTGGAGTTTTTTTTCCCACTTTGTTAGTAGCTTTCGGTTGGGTCCAAAGTCGACAAACCGTCGAAACTAAGGAAAAACTGGTTTATATTCATATGCCAGACTTGCACAACATTGATTCTGAATTGCATGACGGCATATAATTGAATTGTTTGAAAGCTGTAACTTAAAATGTTGAATGAACTTTAATGAACTGACTGAGTCTTTCGAGCTTGAGAAGTTGACATTTTGAAGTCTGCTGCTGTGTTTATGAATGCACATGGGTCCATGTCATGAATGGAGTTCGCACTACAGCAAGGATCAGGAAATTTACCTTTTTCCTCACTGTAATGCTATCTTGGAGTTGGTATATATAATTTGCAGGGGGGGTGTGGGGGTGCAGATGCACGTATAAACAGGTCGATTTTTGTGTTTTTTAGACTCTTCCACACTTGATGGTTTTGGGCTGTGTGCGAATGTCACAATTAAAAAAGAAAGAAACATTGCAAATGTTGACCTTCGGGGTTCTTTAATTCGACATCTCTACCACTCGGCTGTCTGCAATATTTTTCTACAGAAATATTCTGTGATTCAGTTAGAGTGTAATCTGAAAAAATGGCATTCTGTACATTAGATGGGCTTTCCCTTATACAGTCACACCTTTTGGTCTCCACAGAACACTTGCAACATTTTTGAACATGATGGATCAGTGTGTTAAACCACATAACATCTATGCCACAGCTTACCTAGATGTTGCTATAATATTCTTTGAAGATTGAGCAATACATTTGTCTAAAGTTCAGTCCATTTTAAATTCCCTGCAGCAAACTAGATTGACTGCTAACCTAGTGTGTATTAGGCATGGCAGAAGCCTGTTTGGGTTATGTAGTAGACTGAGAGATCGTGAAACCACAAGCTGAAAAAAGTTGAGGCAGTACAAAACTGACCCACCAACCATAAAAAAAGTTTAGGCTTTTTTAGACCTGGCAAGCTATTTTCAAACATTTTCTGACTTTGCTACAAGCGCTTGCTCCTTCACTGACCTAACCAAGTGTGAGGCTCCCTTGAAAGTTCAATGGGCAGATGAAGCAGAACAAGCCTTTAGAAAACTGAAAGCTGTGCTGTGTTTTGAACCCATGCTGTTATCTCCCAACTTTTTCATACAGTTCCTGGTACACACCAATACCTCAGAAATGGGCATCAGTACTGTATTGTGTAAAATGGTAGAGGAGAAGGAGCTTTTCATATCAGCAAAAGCTCAATAGTGCTGACAAATGCTGTTCAGCAATAGAAAAGGAGTGTTTGGAAGTAATGTGGGCTACCAGCACCCTTAAATAATACTTGCAAGGAAAAGAATTTGTACTTGGCACAGACCATGCAACTATTCAGTGGTTTTAAAGACAGAAGGACAGAAACTGTAAGCTGTCATCTGATATTGTTAATCCTCGTTTTTTTCTTATGCGTGGGTATCGGTTCCGAGCTCGGAACCGAGCCGGCCATTTTCCAAGCTTGCGTCAGCTTTAAACTCTCGAGCTAAACTCTTACCCACAATCCCCCTCTCCCTGTTACCTCAGATTTAATTTGCCGCGTTGCCATTCGGTCGTGTCAAGCTACTTCTCTTGAGCTAAGTTTAGTCAATTGTTGTTTAATAGCTTTACAGATTACTTTCTGTTAGAAAAGTTCACATTTTATTGTCTCTTACCCTATCGCATCTAGCATTCGTAATTTCTTCAGGTTTTTTTCGGCCTTTTCTTACTACTTTTACCGCGAGGTATTCTCTCTTTACCATCGTTGGTAATCGTTTTCCCTTTTTCTCTCATACCTTCGGGTACTCTCTTGTACCATTGTTGGCATTTTTCTATTAATTAATCTGCTGTTATGGCAGATAAAAAAGGTAGTCCGGGGTTTAAGCGGTGTTCTGATTGTGGACACAAACTGCCTACTTCTGATGCACACTCTGTGTGTGTTTATTGTTTGGGAGCTTCCCACTTATCTCTTGACCCACCCTGTACTATTTGTGAGAATTTTTCTAATAGAACCTTGTTAGAAAGGAAAAACAAGCTGATACTGAAGGGACTTCTAAAATCTCCCTTTTCAGAGGCTATTTCTGGGTCGGAGGTCTCAACCCCTCCTAGAGCCCGTAAGAAAATGGATGTTCCTACTAAGGCTAAATCTTTGCCATCATCCCCGGCTGGGGACTCCCGCCAACCAAAACCTAAAAAGGCTAAATTTTCGGCTCCGGAGCTCTCTCAGTTAGCCCCAGTGCTTTCAGTGCCTAGACCGTCGGCACCGAGGCCTTCGGCTCCATCTTCTTCTGCAGCCTTCTATATATCGGCACCGAGGGGCTCCTTGGTTCAGACCATTACCACTGTATCAGCACCTACTGTTCAGTCGGCGCAGACCTTGACCGCATCGGCTCCGAGATCTTCCTCTGAACTGAAGCCTCTATTGTTGACTCCAGTTTTGTCGGTTCCAGCTTCGGCACCGATCCCTGTATCAGTGCAGACAATGACCTCTGCACTGATGACGTCTTCAGTGCAGACAACAGTAGTCCAGTCTCTCTCTGCACCGTTGTCCTCGGTGCGGTTAGATGAGATGGGCACCAAGTCTGTCTCTTCTGTGGACAGGCCTGTTTCTCCCTCAGTCTCTGTGAGGTCCACTAGAAGCCTTTCCGAACATGATGTGTTGCATCTTG
The DNA here is from genome assembly GCF_019279795.1 of Protopterus annectens. Classification (NCBI taxonomy): domain Eukaryota; kingdom Metazoa; phylum Chordata; order Ceratodontiformes; family Protopteridae; genus Protopterus; species Protopterus annectens. The sequence goes on from NC_056728.1 coordinate 261,477,163, forward strand.
TGGACCAGGTACTCTTGGCCAGAGGTATCCCACCCCTCAGGAACTATCCTTCCTTGGGAGGTGATCACCCATCTCCAAAGACCCCTTCTTATTCTCCTCCTTCATTGCCTTTGAAGTCCATGGATGTAGCACAGTCTGCGGTTCCCTTTATGGATCTTACTAAGGAACCGCAGTTGCCTTCATGGCAGGAAAGTTTTGCTACGACCCAGGATGTCAGCTGTGACACGCATAGCTTGCTGCTCCACAGTCATCCAGGGACTCAGGGTCAGCAGGCTGAGCCACTTAGGGGAGGGGTGACCCCTGTCCTAGACATACACTCCTCTTCGGGTTGACCAGCCTTCAAACTGATGGAGAAGGCTTTTGCTGCTGCTGGTGATACCGGACTGTCTATACCTCCGCCCTCCTCTGATACACTGGTTCCACAAGTCGCATCTAGCGGACTCCGGGTGCAAGGGCCGCAGGACATATTCCCTCAGGAATCCCCTTTTCCGCTGTCTTCTCCAGCTTCTCCTGATGAGGAGGTCCACCAGAAAAGTTTGTGTAAGAGGAAGCACATAGACTCCACAGAGGAGTCCCTCACCGAAGACACAGATTTTGATGAGGGGGAAGGATCCCCTCAGTCACCCTCTGAGGTATCCTTTGGCAATATCCTCGAAATCCTGAAACAGAGAGGTGACTGGCAGTCCTCTAATCTGACCTCTGAGGAATCTCTGTTCCTGCAGGCCTTTTGCGCCTGGCCCCCTACCTCCTGGGTTACTCCACCTGCCTCTGAACTTGTCCGGCTTATTGTGCAGCATGCTTGGAAGGCTCTTGATACCATCAAAGCTATTCACCGGAGGCCAGATGAGATCTTGTCCCCTCCTGCTTCGGATCCCCATTGGTCCAAAGGTCTTCCTGTGGATGCTTTGGTGGTGGCGGCCGCAACAAAAAAGGATCTGGCAGAAGAAGAAAGCCAGACTGTCCATCTGCCTAACAAAGAGTCCCGGGCCCTGGACAGGGTAGGGAAGCGCACCTTTATTTCAGAGACCTTTGCTATCAGGTCCCTGAATTATATGGCACATTTCACCAGGCTTCAAAGGGATCTGGTTTCTGAGCTCTCTGAAACCTTGGTTGGTGCCATGTCTGATGAGGTCCGTGACAAAGTGGCCTCTCAGCTGGCCACCATTGAATCTATATCTAACTCCTCTATGCGACTGAAATCTCACGCGTCAGAAGGAGCAGCTACAGCAGCAGGTTCAGCTGCGGTCTTGAGACGACATGCCTGGATGCGCTTGTGCAACTTTGCAGAACCCTTTAAGTCTTCTTTTCTTAATGCCCCCATTGAGGCCTCCTCATTGTTTGGGCCCAAAGTTAAAAGCACACTGGCCAGATGTGAACAGGACGGTAAGACCCTTTCTGCTGTAGGTGTCCGTTATTCTTCCCCTCAACGTGCTTTCTCCCAAAACCAAAAGTGGGAAGATATGGTTCAAGAAATCTCAGGGTCCTTTCCATGACACACAGGCCGAGTTCTCCCCCAGAGGCAGAGGGGGAAACTCACAGGGAAGACTCTCCTTTCGGGGCAGAGTGGGACAGCGTAACCAGGGTTCCAGGGATTCTTTCCCTGGTCAATCCTACCAGCGCTCCTGAAGAGCGGCCCAACCCCTTTCCTCTGGAGGTGGTTGGGGGACATTTCTCCTTGTACCCTTCTGCCTGGCTAACCATCACCACCGATTCTTGGGTACAAAGGATCATAACCAGATGTTGTCATATCCCCTTCGATCTTTGTCCCATCCCTTCAAAAAATCTTCCCTACATTCCACCCAGTCAAAGGGAAGAAGCAACATTAGAGATAGAAAAGCTGCTAAGAAAGAGTCATCCAAATAGTCCCTCCAGACCAGATAGGATCCGGATTCTACTCAAGACTATTTTTGGTGTCAAAGAAAACCGGGGACTGGAGACCAATTTTGGATCTCAGTGTATTGAACAAGTTTGTGAGAGTACAAAAATTCGGGATGGTCACAATACAGTCTATCCTCCCGCTTTTGGAAAAAGATGATTGGATGTGCTCTATAGATCTTCAAGATGCGTACTACCACATAAAGGTGGACAGGCCATCAAGAAGATTTCTGCACTTCCGTGCGGGAGCCAGTCACTACCAGTTCAGAGTACTGCCCTTCGAACTCTCTACAGCCCCCAGAGTGTTCACACAGTGCATGGCAGTTGTCACAGCTCACTTGCGACTTCAAGGATTCCAGGTGTTTCAATACCTAGATGACTGGCTCATTTCCGCCCCCACCAGACATCTTCTGGAAAAAGCCCTGGCATACTCTTTCCTCGCTGCTCAAAGGCTAGGCATAACCATAAACTGGCAGAAATCCAATCTCACCCCATCTCAGTCAACAGAATTCATAGGGGTTATCTTGGACACAAAAAACTGCAGAGCTGCTGTTCCAGAGCACAGAATGCTAAGGATAAAGCAACAACTAATTCCAATCCTTTCAAAGGAAAAATCCACGGCTCACTCGGTTCTACAGCTGTTTGGTTCCATGGCAGCCTCCATCACCATTGTTCCCCTGGCCAGGTTTCACATGAGGCTTCTACAATGACTACTGCTCAAGCAACGGTATCCTTTTCAGCATCCTCTTTCAGCCATGATTCGAGTAACCCACAGGTGCAAACAGGATTTAAATTGGTGGATGACGCACAATCTCTTACAATGTTCTCGCCCCAGCAACTCAAGGCCACAGTGACCACGGATGCCTCCCTGACGGGGTGGGGGGGTGCTATGTCAGGGACAGACAGTCCAAGGCACTTGATCCAAACTGAAGGCCCATTTGCATATAAAAGTTCTAGAGCTGAGGGCGGAGCTTCTGGTGTTGCAAGCATTCCATCCCCTGCTGCCGTCTGAGACAATTGAGATTCAGTCAGACAACATGGCGGTGGTCTGGTACATCAACAAGCAAGGTGGAACCAAATCTTACCCCCTTTGTCGAGATGCCATGAGGATATGGTAATGGGCGATGGCTACCAATCGTTTTCTTCTAGCAATGCACATTCCCGGGAGTTCCAGCGTGATAGCAGACAGACTCAGCAGGTGCATTCTTCAACCTCACGAGTGGTCCCTGAATCCCTTGATAGCGGCGGAGATCTTACACCGCTGGGGCCATCCTTGCTGCGACCTCTTTGCATCCCCGACCAACTACAAATGCAACAACTACTTTGCCATGATTCCCCCTCCGGGACAGTCACCCAGTGACGCTCTAGTCCACGATTGGCCCTCGGGTCTTCTTTACACATTTCCACCCTTTCCCCAATTTCTGAAGAAAGCCCGTTGGTTGAAGAGCAAGGTGATCCTCATAGCACCATATTGGCCTCGACAGATTTGGTTCCCCTTCCTTTGGCCTCACCTACTAGATCGACCATCGATTCTCCATGCAACCCCGGAGTTGATCTCATACCCACAGAACCTGATTCATCCCAACTTGAACAGCCTGAAGCTCACGGCTTGGGTACTCCAATTCCCTTGCTTGCCAGGCAGAATGATCTTTCTTTACCAGTACGTGATATTCTCATTGCTTCTCATAAGTTTTCTACTAGAATTACTTATCTGAGCAAGTGGAAAAGATTTACCTGTTGGCTGAAAGATAAACAAGTAGATGCCTTTTCAGCACCAGTGTCGATAATACTAGACTATCTGGCCGACCTGTTTCAATCGAGTATCGGCCACTACCATTAGAGTTCATTTGGCTGAAATTTCTAATTTTCATGAGGGTGTCCAAGATTCCTCTCTTATGTCCCATAAATTGTGCAAGACCTTCATAAAAGGTGTGAATCATCTGAAGCCACCTTTTAGAGAACTTATTCAACCATGGGATTTATCATTAGTTCTGCAACAATGTCACCTTTCGAACCAGCCTCTTCTTGCGACCTCAAGTATTTGTCATGGAAAACCTTGTTTTTGGTCGCTATTACTTCTACGTATTTCTGAACTTCAAGCTTTATGTATCAAGAGTCCATACTTGATTTTTCATAGAGATAGAGTGCCTCTGAGAACTAATCCGTCATTTATGCCTAAAGTGATCTCTGAAATGTCCATTAATCAAGCCATTGAATTGCCAGTTTTCATTCCCAATCATTCAAACAGAGGAGAGTATTGCCTACATACCCTAGATATACACAGGCAAATCCATTTTTACTTAATCAGGACTAAACCCTTTCGTAAATCTGACCAGTTATTTTTGGCCTTTTCCGGACCTAGATTAAGATCTGCTGTTGCTAAGGTCACATTAGCTAGATGGTTGAAGGACTGTGTGACCTTTATTTATACACAGCGTAATATCTCGTTGCCTACTACCATGAAAGCTCATTCAACAAGGTCGGTGGCAACTTCTGCTGCCTTCCATGCCAGAGCTTCTTTACATGACATCTGTGAAGCTGCAACTTGGGCTACGCCTCATACCTTCATCAATCATGACAAATTGGATTTGGCCTCCAGGGGAAGAGCATCTTTCGGTTCTGTGGTGCTCAGGAATGTCCTTCCATGAGAGCCTCTCAGGAATAGAGGTAGCTGGGGACTCTGTCCCATGCTTAAGGAATGAACGAGGATTAACAATATCAGATAAAGAAGTTGTCTTACCATAACGTTCCATCTGTATTGTTGATCCTCGTTCAGTCATTACGACCCTCCCTTCTTCCCCCTGCTGTGGTTTCTAGTGGATCTCACCATCCGGTTCTCTTAGGTTATTTGACCAGAGGTAGCCTCTACCTTCTTTGACTTGCAAACTCAATCTGAGGTAACAGGGAGAGGGGGATTGTGGGTAAGAGTTTAGCTCGAGAGTTAGAAGCTGACGCGAGCTTGGAAAATGGCCAGCTCGGTTCCGAGCTCAGAACCGATACCCATGCGTAATGACTGAACGAGGATCAACAATACAGATGGAATGTTATGGTAAGACCTAACTTCTTTTTATTTGATGATGATCCTCTAGCCCAACAATTTTAAAAGTAAACATCATCTGGCCTGCAACTAACTTGGTATGGATAGGTTGTTTCATGCATACAGCCAATTCACTGGGGCTTGAACTTGTAGTTTTGTGCTGGGGTGGGGAGTCATATGGCATATTTGTGGCTGTTGAGCCTTAGGAATAGTGTGCCTTTAAAGTGGGTTAAGATAAGAATATAGTGGGAATCTGTTGCAGGAAGAAGTATTTCAGCCCCATTATCTTGCTATGAGGAGAATTCTTTCTGACTTCTTAGAGAAAAGAGGACGCTAGAGGGAGTCCCCAGGGAGCATCAAGGCTAGTTGAATGGTGTCTCTAAAGGATGGAACCCAAAATGGTATCCCTGAAGTCAGGAAGGATGAGGAATGGTGTGCCATATGTTAATTGTTGTAGATCTGTTTTTGCTGAGCTGTTGGCCTACGACTACTTTGCAACTGGTAAGTACTGCAGTTATAAACATTAAAAAGTAATGCCATATTATGGATTATGAAAGTACTGTGGTGATTTTCCATCTTCCTTTTATTTTATTTGCAAGAAGCTGAACATTTTATTTTTCCTGTAAATAAAACTGCTTAATTTGAGGAACTGCTAATGACCATTTCTTTTAAAGACTGCTGAATGCTACCTGAATTAACAATTTTAATAAGTCAGAAAAGCAAGTAAGGAAGAGCTGTGGTTAGTTTGTGGCCTTATGGTTAGGCAAAGAGCAGGAGTTGGACATTTTGGACTTGGTATTCCAAAACACAAGTGGACAGTATATAACAGATTTAATAGCTGTCAGAAATTAGAAAAGCTAATTATCAACATTATTCACAAAATATCAGAAAAAAGGGTACCGATTTGGGGGGGAGATAAATATGTGAAATAAACCAGACATATTTTACCATAAGAAGACAAGACGGCAAAGACCTGTACATTAGAAGGCACAGTGAGCATGACTGTAGTATTTAAAATATATGACATAAATGTGAACTAGTGTGTGTGTGTGTGTGTGTGTGTGTGTGTGTGTATGCATGTGTGTGTGTGCGTGCATGTGTGTTTGTGTGTGGGGGGATAAAATGAGGTAAACTGTTAGTTTGATAGGATCATCATATGAACCAATTGGCATAGAAACAGATGTAGGGGGTGTCAGGGATCAAATATTTTTTCTTGCAAGCAAACTCTATAGTTCTATATTGGCCCCCCACCTGCCAGTTATTGTTATATTGCTGTAAGATTTCCACCATTCAAGGATAAAAGTGACCCAGTCATCTCAAAAGCATACCAGTGATATAAACACATTTTGATGGAAAAAAGGTAATGTGGAGAATGAGAGTTTAAAAGAAATGTAGGAAAAATTGTGTCCGCTGAAGGGAGGGGACATAAAATTGCATGTCCTTGCCTATGCAAAGAGCCTTAACCCAATGTGTTTTGAAGAGCTCCACATTAACATTACTTAGATCAAATTGTATACTTATTTTGTGAGCACTGTTTGTTTAGTTGTATAAAGGTAGCTGTATTTGTCTCAGACTACCATCCTATCCCATTTACTAACATCCTGCTACTCATCAAGCCCTTCTGTCACAGCGTCATAGGTAAGTACTAGGCTAGCTGCCCTTGCAGGCCATTTAAGCCTAGTCAGTTACCCATTTGTACTCAAAATCACCAATCCCATTTGGTTATAGACTGGCCTTACCCATTCCATGGTTGATAATTATATATTATCTCTGATGAGAATACCTGGGATCATACCATAGATAATTTGAGGGGACCCATTCATGGGATAAAACATTTAGAGCTACATCTGTCCATTAGTAGTACAGGGGCAACGCTGGGGTAAATTTCCTATTTCTCATCCATAGATCTAAGTTGGGCTTGAAAATGGACAGGGATGTATTTTCTTTTATGTGGATGAAGAGTCTGTTCCACAGCACTGGTATCTGTTGTGAAATATACCTGTCCCTCTGTACCTTTCTGTTGATGCTGCAGAAGAGACTGAATATTTCTGATGCCATTTACCTTGCTGATGTGCAGTAAATCCCTCTGTAATTGGATGGAGGATGCCCTGCATGTCAGACACAGGTCACCTCTTATCAGTCTGTAGGGTACGAGTATAGTGACAGGGCTTTGAGTCAGTCCATATAGGACATGCTGTTTAGGCCTTGAATCCTTTTAGTAAGGTATGTGCCTTTTTTTAATTTCTCCAAGTCTTTTGGGTTTCTAATACCATGATGGGAGTGGTCCCCATTCCTAAGTCAAAGTATGAATAAAGTTCATGAAATTAGTATTGTTTCAATCTTTCATGTCAGCCAGTAGTGCTCTTTGCAATACCCGCATTGTGCCCAGTATTGACTCCTCCTGCAATTCGTACAGGGTTACATATATTGGTAATGTGTCTAAATACGATTATAAATTCTTTTATGTAAGACCAGTTGCTCCTACTACTATTGGAATTGTCTGAGTATCTTTCTTCCACATGGCTCTCGTTTTTGCCTGCAGATCCTGGTATTGTATGACTTTGTATCTCTCTGTATGCAAGACACTGTAGTCACTGGGTATGGCGATTTCAATGATAAATGCTACTTTTGTCTTTTTTTCTTGGACCACTATGTCCAGTTTTCTAGCATCTATCTTTTAAGCTGTTGGTAATGGGTGATCCCATGTGCTATAAACTTCATCATTTTCTATGATGCTTTGCGGCTCATGTTTCCAGTGTTTTTCAGCCACTTCGATACCATAATGTTTGCACAATCCCCAGTGCAACAGTCTCACCACATTATTATGCCTTTCAGTATACAGTCCTTCTGCCATTAGTGTGTGTCGCAACCAGCAACAAGGTGTGTGACTGTTTCCAATTTGGTTTTACATAACCTACATTTGTTTCTCCCACATGTTCAATGGACTTTGTAAACCAGCATGTACGTAGCCCATTATCTTGGGCTGCAAATATTATCCTTTCATTTCTTGGTTTGAATTCGCCTTTCCTTAACCATTCCTGCATTCGTTCTTGATCCACATGAGGCTGTTCCAGAAGTTTTCTGCACTTGCAACTATATTTATGTTTTTTTTCCACATCTCTTGCCTTCTCATCTGATCCTACACCTTATATTCTTTCTTTTGTTTTTTTGGCACATTCAGTTGCTGCCTGGTTTTTATGCACTTCTGGTTTGATTTCCATTCCTTCTTGACGTCGATATGCTACTGCTAGATTAAGCAGAGACATCATCTTAGACTTATTCTCCTCATTTTTCAAAACTTTCACTACATTTGGATCTTGTGAGGTCAGTAGATATGTGTGGAGTCCCACGATTGCAGATCTATACATGTAATCAATTTCAAGGAGGCCCATCCCTCCTTCGGAACGGGGAATATATAATTGTGGTATACACTTATTTTTATAAATCATTTGGTGAGCATGAAGCATCCTTCTTGTTTTAATATCCAATCTATCCAACACTTTTTGGGGCCAGTCAATCATTCCAAAACTGTAAGTTAGGGCAGGAAGAGCAAATTGATTTATAGCTGGGATCTTGTTCCTAGATGTCAGTGCTGTTCTCAGGATTAATTTAAATCTTCTAAAGTATTCCTTACTGAGTTTTATTCACATTTGTTTGTGTTTTATTACTGATCCTTCATCAGTATTTATACACTCACTCTTGCTCAAGTTCTTTTATATCACATTCTTGTCCCAAACTGATGTTTTCATGGTGCTACAGTTTTCCTTTTTTAAAGGTTGCCTTTGCACATTTATCAAGACCAAATGACATTCCAATATCATCTGAAAAATGTTTGACAACCTGCAGCTGTGCTTTTGGTTCCTCATCTGATGAGCTATACAGTTTTAAATCATCGACAAAGAGAAGATAAGTCATTAGTCTTTGTTGTTTTCTAGGAGCCAAATTGTAGCCATGGCCTAAGCTGTTAAGTAAACAGCTTAATGGACAACTGGCAAGGCTAAATAGCAACGGTGACAGAGTCACCCTGGAATATCCCCCTTTGAATTTTTATCCCTGGGATAATAATCTGTCCTTTATCATGGCTTAATTGCAGAGTGGTCTGCCATTATTTCATGGGTACTGTAATGTAGTCTGTCAGTGTAGGGTGTATCTTATACATTTTTAAGCACTCTTTTATCCATGGAAGTGGGATACTATCAAATGCTTTTTTGTAGTCAATCCATGCCATACTTAGATTTTTTCCCCTTTTTACAGTTCTCCACTATAACTTTATTTAACAACAAATGCTCCTTTTTCCATATGACTTTCTTTTATTGCCCTTTTGTGTTACTGCCTTAATTGAGTTTTCTTCTAAATGACTATAAATTCTGTCGGCGTCAATTCCCGTGTGTAGTTTATACGTTGTTGGAAGACAAAGTTATTGGTCTATAATTTTTAGGGTAAACTTGCAGGTTCACTCTTAAGTAAGAGCATTGTCTTTCCTGTTGTTAACCAGTGTGATATCTGTGCTGGGTGCACATATAAATAGTTCTTACTCATGGCTAAATCCTTGTGCAAAGATGTTAATACTTTCAGCCAAAGGTTAGGTACTACATCCAGGCCTGGGGTTTTCCAGTTAGAGGCTTTTCTTAACTTTGTTTCAGTCTCTCTGGCTATTACTTCATCCCTTTTGATAGGCTGTACCTTAAACCCTCTTACTCTTTCTTTTACTTCTTCTTATGTTCCACAGGATCTTCATAGATATTTTTCCAAAATGTATTGATTTCTTCTTTTTTTGGTAGTCTTTCAATTCCTTTTACCTTATTTCCCAGTTTTCTATAAAATGTTTTTGGATCATCAATAAATTGCTTATTTTGTACTTTTCCTTTATATTTATCTTCATATCTTAGTCTTTCTGCCTGTGCTGAAATTATTAGTTTGTTATTTGAGATAGTACATGATAAATCCTGGTCTGTTCTAATACTGCGCATTGCTTTTATCACATCTATCTTTCTTAGTATGTTTGTTGATCTATTCCCTCTTGTATAATCTTCTAACAGTGAGACCTCTTGTCTTAGCTGATTTATCGTTTTCTCTATTCAATATTTCCACAATGGTATTTGCTTTCGCCCCTTCCTTTCCCTCGCTGCCCTGTGTTTCTGTGGTAGAACTGTATCCGTTATTAATTTAGCAGCACAGTAATACATTCTGTTTACTTCTGTGATATCGCATAGATCTCTATGGACAGTCCTAATTACTACATTCATTTCTTTTATCAACCTTCTGACTTTTGAGGTTTTATTAACATTCTGCAGTCTGTTTCAGTCATTGATCTTGATATATCTGTTTGTGTCTATTAAATCAAGCAACTATTATTTTAACTCATTTTCTTCCAAACTGAGGGCATATCCCTTATTTTCTGTTTCCAGTGGGCATTCTGTAGAAGAATTCTGTACATCTTCCTGTGGCACATTCTCCTCAACTTCATCCTGTGCCTCCCATTACTCTATCATATGGGAACTCACTGGCCTATCACTCCTCAACATTGACTGCATCAGAGTTTCCTGTTCCTTCCTTTGCTGTCTAGCTTCAAGTGAACATTAATACTGGGTCCCTGTGGAAGGCTCCAAAATATCTGTGACCAATTGCTTCCTGTTCCTCTGGTTTCCGTTAATTTGGATATCCATTGCTGTCTCCTGTTGTGGTGCTTTCTGCATTCAATTTTCTACACTAAATCCTTCTCTTTGCAGCTGCTCCATAACCTCGATTTCTATTTCTTTGACTTATCCATTACTAATCTCTTTTTCTACTTTTCCTCTTAATCTCTGTATTTTTTTATTGTAAAGTTTTCCATATCCGGATTTCTTTGCCTGTATTTCTCTTCAAATATCTTTGGTGTTGCTTTTTTTGTATTGGTTAGTTTTGCTTTCTCCTTTGCATAAATATTACACCATATTAAATCTCTTTTCCTTTCCCATGTCCATATTTCTTCTTCACATGTCTCCTGATCGTCTTGCTTTTCCTTATTCTGGGGACTCACTCCATCATGCTGTGGTTAGTCTGTGTTAGACCTTCTACATTGAATCCTTCACTTTGCAGGCACTCCATAACTTCAACTTCTGCTTTACTAATTTTCTTTTCTACATTACATCTTTGTGCTATCAATTTTTTTATTGTGAAATTTTCCATATCTGGATGCATTTGCCTGTATTTCGCGTTGAATATGTTTGGGACTGCCTTCTCTATATTAGTTAACTTGGCTTTCTCCTTTGCATAAATATTGCGCTATATCAAATCTCTCTTTCTTTCCCATGTCCATATTTCTTTTTTATATTTTTCAAATATCTCTAGGTTTTGTTGTTTATATTTTCACACTTCCTTGGATGCTTCTTTTTTCCAAACAGATTAAAGTTTCTTGATCTGTATACTGTTTTGCAAAAATCTGCTGTATTAATGAATGCAAATTTTTATTTGAAGCTTCTGACAGTTTTTCTTGCAGAAGGAATTTTCTTTACTCCAATTTCTCTCTTAATCATTTTGTATATCTTGTGGCTGGAAATTCTGGGCTTTTTACATAATAGTAACAATACATAATTTCTTTCTTATCCTCAATAGTCTACTCTATCGTCTTTATGGCTTATCTTTGCCCACTCAGTTTTTGTGGACTGCTACTTCCTTCTACAACAGGTGGCCCATCTTCCCCCTGGGCCTGGCCCCCATTGTAGGAATGAGGTAATGGGATCCTATCTCGCCTACATTCATAACTGATGGGTTAGAATGAAGTCTCTTATTGGCTGGGCTACCCTCTATCCCAGGATGCACCACACCTGCTTCCCCAGATCTCGTTTGCCGCTTTACAAGCTAGACGTGGTCTCGACTTGGCTGGAGCTAAGTGTACTTTTATTACTTTTTCTGGTCTTTTGACCTTGGGGTTTCTTCACAAATTAAATCAACAGCTGTTTTAACGGCTATTCCGTGCTTTTGTTGAGTGTTATTGGTCGATCTTTACATATCGGTTGGTCGGGCGAGGCCCGTTTAAGTTAGAGGGCCTTTGCCCTTCTTAGTGGAGTGAGTGTGTTGTTTATTTTACTCCCTTTTTCTTCCGGGCAAAGCCCGTTTAAGTTAGAGGGCTTTTGCCCGTTGTTGTGTTCCCTTGTGGTTGTTGTCTCCCTTGTGAGGTAAACCTTGTCTCTAGAGAGCTCGTGCACCCTTTTTTTCTCGCGCTCTAACAGTTTTTTTAGTCACTTCTGTTCCTTGCGTGTAATTAGGGTATTGCATAGTGTTATTTGCATTAAGATGTCTAAAGAACAAAAATCTGGGTTCAAAAAGTGCACTAGGTGCAATTATAAAATGTCTATTACACACAGTCATGCTATTTGCGTGTATTGTTTAGGGCCAAAGCATTTGCAAGAGACATGTAGTGTGTGTCATGCTTTTTCTGCTAGGGTTCTTCAAGAACGAAAAAATAAATTGATCTTGAAGGGTCTTGAGGAAGCTTTGGCTTCATCTTCTCCTACTGCTTCTAAAAAGAAAAGGTCGTCGGCTCCGACCAGTCCGTCGGAGCCGACTGCTAAGAAGCATAAGTCGACCTCTTCTTCCTCGGCTCCACTGACTTCGGAGCAGAGGGTCGAAGGGTCTGCCTCGATGCCTCTTTCCTCGGCTCCATTAGTTTCGGAGACTCAGGTTGGAGCATCGAGAGGCGAATCACCTTCCTCGGTTCCATTGGTCTCGGAGCCGGTGGAGGTGTGCAGCTCAGACTCTTCCCCCTCGGCTCCGAAAGCTCCTTCGGCGCCGATCATTATTCGTACTGTGCCGGACCCGGTGCCGATAGTGTTGGAGCCCTTTCGGAGCCGGTCCCCTACATTGTCTGAGCCGAGAGGGAAAGTCGTCTCGACCCCTTTCTACTTCCTCTAAATCCTCCAAATTGTCGGATTCGGATTTGGATAGGGTTATTTAGAGGCTTTTCCAGTCTCCAGTTTTTGCACAAATGGTCTCGGCTCCGGCCCATTTGGCTTCGGAGCCGATCCCCCCCTCAAACCTTTCGATTCCTCCTCCAACCTCCTCGGAGCCATTGGAGTCGGTGATGGTGGAGCAAGGCGGAGCCGTACGGTCAGAACCGAGACCCCTTCGAGGTCTATCGGTGCCGACCATTGTTCCTACCCTGTCCTCGGGTTCGGGGTTCGGTACTGGGACTTCCTCAGCCGGGGCCGAGGGGAACATCTTGGGACTAGGTGCCTCGGTGCCTAGTCTTCCCCTCGGAGCATCGGCTGCGGGGATTCTTAGTGCCATCGTGGTCTCTCGGCCAGTGACCTCCATGGAGTCTGGTGGTCCTGCCTTTGAGGCCATGAGGAGTGCGCTGGCCATGTCCTTGCCAGCTCAGCAGGCTTCTATCTCACCGTCCCTAGACCTGGAGACTGGTGCTTCTGGCGTACTGCAGTCCCATGACAGCGGGGCCCCAGGGCCTGAGGATACCCTCGTCGGGGGTTCCTTCTTCCAGGGGGTCCGTCCGAAACTGCTTCGGATGAGCCTCCACGGAAGAAATTGTGCAAGAGGAAGCACGTAGACTCCCAAGATGAGTCTGTCACATCTGACACTGACCTCGATGACGGAGGGTCCCCAAAATCATCTTCGGATGATGTCTCTTTCTCGGATATCCTTGAGATTCTGAGACAGAGAGGAGATTGGCAGGCCAAAACCCCTTCCGCTGAGGAGTCAGTCTTCCTCAAGGCCTTCGGGGCCCAGCCCTCCGCCTCCTGGGTGTCTCCGCCCTTCGATGAATTACTTGATTTGGTTTCTCGAAGGGCTTGGGAACACCCTGGTTCTGTGGAACCGGTGCCTGCAAGACCCAATAAATTTCTTTCAGCCCCCCCTCAAAAGGAATTTTTAACAAAAGGAGTTCCTGTAGATGCAATGGTGGTGGCATCTGCCACACAGCAGGACGTGGCAGAGGCTTCAACGTCTATCCACCCTCCTAATAAGGATTCCAGGAGCATGGATAGGTGGAAGTGCCCTTTCTTCAGCGGCCTTTACCTTACGGTCGCTGAATTACTTATGTCATTTTACTAGGCTCCAAAGGGACCTCCTTAAAGAGCTAAGTGAGTCCCTCACAGGTAATCTACCTGAGGCGTTAGCCCACTGTTGGCGCCAGATGACTACCTTGTCTTCCATTGTGAACTCGTCCATGAGGCTCATCTCATATGCGGCCGAGGCGAGTAGAGCAGCGGAACAGGCGTCGCCCTCAGGAGACATGCCTGGTTACGCTTGTGTTCCTTTGCGGAGGCCTTCAAGTCTTCCTTCGCCGCGCCTTTGTTGGGTCCTCTTTGTTTGCTCCCAAGGTGCTGGTACCACTGACTCGGTGGGGGCAGGAGTGCAAGACCTTGCCTGCCGCTGGGGCCCGTTTTCCGCTCCTCTAGGCCTTACCCCAAGGCCCAGAGAGGAGGGAAAATGTGATTCAGGAAAACTCAGAGGTCTTTCCCTACTCCACCCAGTGATTCCCCCCTCTAGAGGCAGGGGATTCAGGAAGACGTTGCCCCAGAGGCGGCAGAGGCCCCCGTAACTCTGGAGACCGTGATTCCTTTCGTGGTTCCTCCTACGCTCAACGTCCCTGAGTTGGTGCCCGACTGTGCAGCTCCGAGCCAGTCGGGGTCGTTCTTGGAACACCCACAAGCTTGGGAAGCTATTACCAGCGACCAGTGGGTGCTCGGATTATTACCGGAGGCTATCTCATTCCTTCATCAAGCCCCCCCTTTCCTTCAGGGAAATCCCGGACGTGCCACCCAGTCAGCGGGATCAAGCAGCAATAGAGGTTTCAAAGCTGCTAGAAAAAGGAGTCATCCAGCCTGTCCCCACCGATCAGATCGGATCAGGAACTTACTCAAGACTATTTTTGGTGCCAAAAAAGACAGGGGACTTCAGGCCCATTTTGGACCTCAGTTCATTGAATCGCTTTGTGAAAAAGTCCAAATTCCGAATGGTCACTCTTCAGTCCATCCTCCCACTATTGGGGAAGGATGTCTGGATGTGCTCCATAGATCTCAAGGACGCTTACTATCACATTCTGATAAGTCATGAGTCCAGGAGTCATTTATGCTTCCGCCTGGGAGACAGTCATTTCCAGTTCCGAGCACTGCCCTTTGGTCTCACCACAGCCCCCAGGGTGTTCACCAAGTGTCTGGCAGTGGTGACTGCTCACCTGAGAAGTCTAGGATTCCAAGTGTTTCCATATCCAGACGACTGGCTCCTTACTGCCACCTCCAAGCATCTACTATTTCAGGCGCTCATGGCCACAGTCACCTTGGGCCGTTTCCTAGGAATTACTTTCAACTGGCAAAAATCTGTACTACAGCCATCTCAGCGTATTACCTTTATAGGCGCAGAGTTAGATACAAAAGGATGCGTATTCTTACCGGCAGCAAGGATTCAAGTTTTACAGAACCAAGTTCGATCCTGCCTCCCTCTATCAAGAGCTCCGGCCCATCTGATTCTACAGGTATTGGGCTCGATGGCATCAACTATTCTCCTAGTCCCCTTAGCCAGACTGCACATGCGGGTGCTGCAATGGCTACTGTCGGTTCAATGGTCCTATCAGGAACTCCCCTTGAGCCACTTGGTTATGATTACGGAAAGTTGCCGTCGAGATCTGCGTTGGTGGCTCCTCCGATCCAATCTCGACCAGGAGCGACCTTTTATTCCTCAGTCCCCCGTTGCCACTGTGACCACGGATGCCTCCCAGGTAGGGTGGGGGGTTCATTACCTGGACAGGTCTGTCCAAGGCACATGGCAACCCCAGGAAGCGCATTTGCACATCAATATCCTGGAAATGAGAGCGGTACTACTGGTACTACAAGCTCTCCATCACGCTCTCCCGCAAGGTCCGATTGCTATCCTATCCGACAACATGTCGGTAGTTTGGTACATAAACAAGCAAGGTGGGACCAGGTCGTACCCACTGTGCAGAGAAGCCATGAGACTTTGGCACTGGGCGGTAGCTACCAACCGCTTCCTAATGGCAACGCACATACCGGGGAAATCCAGTGTGATTGCGGACAGACTAAGCAGGACTATCCTGTTACCCCACGAGTGGTCCCTCAACCAAAGAGTGGCTGCGAAAATCTTCGCCAACTGGGGTCTCCCTTGCTGCGACTTGTTTGCCAGCCCCCACAATGCGAAGTGCAGAGAGTTCTTCACTCTGACCCCCTCTCAGGGACAGATTCCCAGGGACGCTCTAACCCACATTTGGCCGCCCGTTCTCCTTTATGCCTTCCCTCCGGTTCCCCTCCTGCCGAGGGTGATACAGAAGGCAATTTACCTGGAGAGCGACATGATTTTGATTGCCCCGCACTGGCCTCGTCAGGTTTGGTTCCCCTTCCTTCGGAGGTATGCGATAGAAGGTCCATGGTTTCTGGACCCGGTGCCAGACCTGTTGACTCATCAGTCAGGACAGTCTCACCCATCTCTCAGGTCCTTGCGGTTGGCGGCGTGGTTACTCCGCTTCCATCCTTAGTCAGGGACAATTCCCTCTCTCCGGAGGTTATCCACATATTGTCTTCCTCTCACAAACCTTCCACTGTCAAACTGTATTCCAGCAAATGGAAAAGGTTTGCCCTTTGGGCACAGCAACGAGGTATAGACCCTCTTACCGCCCCAGTATCGGAGGTCTTGAATTTCCTGGCCTCTCTTTTTCAGTTGGGCTCCTCAGTTTCCACGATTAAGGTTCAGCTAGCGGCCATCTCTAATTTTCATGTTTCTTTTGAACCTTCATTAATGTCAAACAAACTTTGCAAGTCTTTCCTTAAAGGAGCGTGGCTCCTTAGGCCCCCAATATCTCATCCTGTCCCCCCTTGGGATCTAAATTTGGTTCTGGCTGCCTTAACTTCCCGCCCCTTTGAACCAGCAGCTACCTGCGATTTGAAATTCCTGTCCTGGAAAACCGCCTTTTTAGTGGCCATAACTTCGGCCAGGCGGGATTCAGAGCTTCAGGCTCTTTGTTCTGATCCTCCTTATTTGATTTTTCACAAACATAGAGTGTCCCTTAAATTAAATCCCTCTTTTTTACCAAAGGTAGCTTCTTCTTTCTGCATTCAACAGTCTCTAGAGCTCCCTGTATTTTTTCCCCGAGTTCTCCAATAACGCAGAATATATCCTTCATCAGTTGGATGTCCATAGACAACTGCATTTTTATTTGAACAGAACTGCTCAGACGCGGAAATCAAATCAACTGTTTGTCTCCTTTGCAGTAAACAGATTGGGTCAACCAGTAGCTAAAACCTCCATAGCCAAATGGATTAAAGATTGCATCTCTTTCATTTATTCGCAGGCTAACAAAGAGCTTCCCTTTCCAGTCAGGGCTCATTCTACCAGGGCAATGGCTACTTCTGTAGCTTTTCACTCCAAATTATCAATAGATGATATTTGTGCTGCGGCTACCTGGACTTCTCCGCACACTTTCATTTCTCATTACAAGCTAGATGTGGTTTCTCGAGGCAGGGCTTCCTTTGGTTCCACAGTTCTCAGGAGTGTTTTCCAATGAGCCACCCGGGATTTAGGTGCTAGGGACGCTGTCCCATCAGTTATGAATGTAGGCGAGATAGGATCCCATTACATTTTTTAGTTATGTACTTACCATAACTTCAGATGTATGGGATCCATCTCGCCTACATTCATACGTACCCACCCTCCTTTCCCCCTTCCATTCGGATTTAGAGGAAATGTAGGTCCATTTGGAGATCTTCTCTTGAAGAACTTTAGTTGGTTGGAGTAACTACTATTTTTCTTTGTTTGCATGTAAGTATGAAAGCGAACAAACAAGATCTGGGGAAGCAGGTGTGGTGCATCCTGGGATAGAGGGTAGCCCAGCCAATAAGAGACTTCGTTCTAGTGTACTAGTTGGCCGAGTCGGAGCCGATGGATCGGCTCCGAACCCATCAGTTATGAATGTAGGCGAGATGGATCCCATACATCCGAAGTTATGGTAAGTACATAACTAAAAGTTTTCATATTTTGAGGATCCTACACTGTCATTTTTTTCAATCCTGGCACCAATCCTGGGTTTTGTGCACCCAACTATCTTTTTTGTTTTTGACTTACTTTTGTCCATGATATATGCTATATAAATGCAGTCTATATATCGGTGGTATCTGTGTGGTGTTCCAGTTATTCTATGTGTCTGGACAGATACATGCCAAAGGGTGCATTATATTCAGTGACTGGCCTAATGAGGCGTGAATAAAAGGGACAATGACATCCTTAAATCTAGACACAATCCCTTTGTTTATAAGCTGTGCAATATAGAAGGATTTTCTTACAAGAATTTTTCACATGTTGGTCAAAAGTTAAGTCACCGTCCACATAAGTTTCCAAATCCTGAACAGCTGGGTCAACTCTTAGGGACTTAGTCTCAATGTGATAGTTCCCCTGGGGTAGATGTCTTCTCAAAAGATACAATAATGCATTGTTCTGGCATTTAGTTTCAGACCGCGATTTTAACACCACTCATTTATTTGAGACAAGCCTTACTGCAAGACGGCTAAATCATTTAGGGATTCAATGACTGCTTCTACCTTGCAGTCATCAGCAAACTTAGTCGGCCACAGTCAGAGTGCTGTCTGCTCGCAAATCCTTGTATCTATGTCTGCGATTGGCTTACTCAACCAGTGACACATTAAATGCAATTGGGCTCTCACTGACTGTATTTATACCATTGATGGAGTGGAACTTGAATTCAAGTGATCAAAGAAAGCAGTGCATTGGTATAGATGCCACGAAATACACAGCATATGAACATATTAAAAAGTTTTTAAAATGAGGAAAAGGCAGTATCTCCTTTTCCCTTTTCATTGAATTTGAATAGTCCTACATCTGAACTTGAATGGATATGTCATTGGAGTGTGCACAGACTTGTACCGAACTTAGAGGGAATGATGTGAAGATTATTCTTCTCTGCTTATATGATCAGTTTGTTTAATCTCCTTTCTTCTTTCTGCTTTGACTCAGTGTGAAAGTGTCAAAATAAGTTCCATTGCTGAGCACCAACTCCTATGCATAGAGGGATGAAGCCTTGACTAGTGCTTAAGTGACCTGAGCTCGATTAGTGGCTTTGATATTGAAGAAGCCACATGGTGGAGGGTGTGAGTGAGTGGCAGATCCTGGGGGAAAGAAGCAATACAGACCTCTGAGATGCTGGTTCCTACTAGAGAAAGAGGTGTATGGCATGCAGACTGTGTGCCAGAGATATATTATTGGCATTCTTAAGGTGTGTTTACTTAGTAGCATGCATGGTACTTGTAGGGAATGTGCACGTACACAGTGAAAGGCATTGGAGGCCCTCCCATATGCGACCATGGGCTTCATCTGCAGAGAGGGACTGAATTAAGGATACGAAAAAAGCAATGTGACTGCCTAGCTGATGGCCTAGATGATTGTCTGTTGCCCCATATAGTGAACAGTTGTGACAATTGATTGTGGTGGGCTGAGGGTTGACAGACAGCAAGGGATAAATAAAAAGCATCTAGAAAAAAAAGTTTCCGCACTGTAAACTGATTTTTTTTACTTGTTGATTTCTTTTAATTCAGCAACTGTATGCTTTTGTGTGCACAAACCTCACTGTGGAAAGCAGTTTAGTATTATTATTATTATTATTTGTGGCTGATGTTGGCAGGGTGCAAGGTGAAAAAATTTGCAAATATGCAGTCATTCAGTGATGGTCTGTTGTTCTAAGCTATTATGAGGCGTTAATGACAAGAAACTTCTGAAACTGTCCTCCACCTGTCTAAGTGGACATAGCCCATTTTGTCCCTGTGCAGACCAAGTACAGGAGATTTCCCAAACCTTTTTTTTGCTAGGACCATCACAGAAATCTTTTAATTCATACTTTGCATTTATATTGGAAGGTAGGAAGCTGCTTTCTGCAGCTACTTGGATTTTTTGTAGATATGGTTTAGTGTATAGCATAGTCCTGCATGGAGTAAGGACTCCTCAAAAGTTGTATTGTTTTTAGGTAATGATGGATTGAATTCAAACTTAGTGCCCACATGATAACTCCCCTTTCATGAAGTGCCACTGCAGAGGAGGAGACGTGTTGGTTTTCATTTAAAAGGGCATGGGTTGCCTGCAGAGAGGTTGAAGTCCCAGTGCAAAAAGATGGTCTTTGAGGTGCTTTCCTGCCTAGAACTTGCTATTTATATTTCTTGTTGCATTTGGTGTTAACAATATTGTTATTGTGCCACCATGTAGATGTGCTAAGCTGAGCAGATGATGTCACAGGAAAGCTGCTTAAAAAGTTTCTGTAACATTAGTAAGAATATGAAAAGGGTCTTTGTTTTGCTATTACTGATTCTAGCTGAAAACTAACCTTTTTAAGTGGCAGTCATATGTAAAAAGAATTTGTTTGCAATGTCTTCGTAATTATTTTTAATCTTGGATCACAGAGCATGGAAGAACTGACTGATAGCACTTCTGTTTAGCTCAGAATGACTGATGCTGCTGATATATGAATGGAAATATTTGGGACTTATTTTATTTTGCTGTTTCTACTGCTCAGTTTTTGCTGCTTCTACTGCTCAGTTGAATTAATTAGAATTAATGCTTACCTTTGTTTGTCCTTAGCTGTTGCACTGACAACTTCTTAATTGGATTTACTTTTTCCCTTGTAGGTCGTAAAAATGAGGAGAGATGTGAAGAAGGCAAGAGTTCTGATAATCCGAAAGTTGACTAGACATATCAGCAAGTTAAAATCAAAGAAGTTAGTTCCTTGTTAATTAAGTAATTTATTTATTTATTCATTTATTGTAATATTTCTTAACCAGGTAGGTGTAGTGGTCTGTGGATCTTTTTCGGCCACAACCTGGGCTAAATAGGCAAATACAAAGTTCAGACATAAAGCAGATAGTATAGATGTTTGAAGTGTAACATCATACTGGGGATATGTGGTTGGCACTCGGGTTCTTAACCCTTCAGTCCTTTTGTTAACGTTAGTATTGTGAAACCATTTTATACTGGTATTTGTTTTTGCTTATTTACATCTTGCAAAAGTTTAATTTTTCAATGTATGCTGATTTTGTAGTAGTAGTAGTAGTGGGCAGTAGATATTGTGTTCTGTTGTTAGGCCTTGGGTGTGAAATGGTTAAAACAGTTGCCTACAGTGATGCTCAGATGTCCAGTAAGTTATTTGCAATTAATACTCTTGCATACTTGAATAAGGGCTGCAGTATGTGTCGGGTTCTGGCTGCATTTAATGAGCTAAATGTGTGGATGTTCTTTGCTCATGCATTGGAACAATCCTTTAATGCAGCCACATTGGAACATTATATATGTTTTCTTAAAAAAAGGCTGCCTACTGGTGCACTTCATAATGAGGTAAACTCAAGATTCATAACTTTCACTGAGTGTTCCTTTTCACTTGATGTAGACAGATCTCAACCTTGAAACTTGCATCTTATAAAGAATTACTAATATTTCAGTTCAGATACTGTTGGTGATGACAACAAAATAGACTACATAAATAAGCAGATTGTGTAGGACATAGAAAGTCGTCACCATGAGCTTCTTTGGAAAGGTCACTATAACCAAAAATCTTAATATTTTGTTTTTCCCACCTTTTGCATCCTCTTTCCCAGTATTTTTGATTAGTGGAGTCTGTCTACCCTCTGAGAAAACAACATAGATTGTTCACTGATCAACGTGCTGAGATAGGTTTGTGAAACCCCTTTCTAAATGCACAGTGCTTTTCACTTTTCATTTTTTGCCCCTTAGTTTTGGGTATAACTGGTCTCTTGGTGGTGCAGGCGAATACTTATCTGCATAGTGGCTTACAACAGAAAAACTGACATTTCATCAAAATTGTTTCCTTTCCTTTCTTTAATAACACGTTGAAGACACTGATGAAAAGAACAAGAAATCTCTTTTCCTTTCCCATGTCCATATTTCTTCTTCACATGTCTCCTGATCGTCTTGCTTTCCTTATTCTGGGGACTCCTCCCATCATGCTGTGGTTAGTCTGTGTTAGACCTTCTACATTGAATCCTTCACTTTGCAGGCTGCTCCATAACTTCAACTTCTGCTTTACTAATTTCTTTTCTACGGTACATCTTTATTGCTATCAATTTTTTTTATTGTGAAATTTTTCCATCTGGATGCATTTGCCTGTATTTACGTTGAATATGTTTGGGACTGCCTTCTCTATATTAGTTAACTTGGCTTTCTCCTTTGCATAAATATTGCTATATCAAATCTCTTTCTTTCCCATGTCCATATTTCTTTTTATATTTTCAAATATCTCTAGGTTTTGTTGTTTATATTTTCACTTCCTTGGATGTACTTTTTCCAAACAGATTAAAGTTTCTTGATCTGTATACTGTTTTGCAAAAATCTGCTGTATTAATGAATGCAAATTTTTATTTGAAGCTTCTGACAGTTTTTCTTGCAGAAGGAATTTTCTTTACTCCAGTTCTCTCTTAATCATTTTGTATATCTTGTGGCTGGAAATTTGGGCTTTTACATAATAGTAACAATACATAATTTCTTTCATATAATAGTCTACTCTCGTCTTTATGGCTTATCTTTGCCCACTCAGTTTTTGTGGACTGCTACTTTATTCTACAACAGGTGGCCCATCTTCCCCCTGGGCCTGGCCCCATTAACAGGAATGAGGTAATGGGATCTATCTACTTCATTCATAGCAGTGGGTTAGAATGAGAATCTCTTATTGGCTGGGCTACCCGCTATCCCAGGATGCAGCACGCGTGCTTCCCCAGATCTGGTTTGCCGCTTTACAAGCTAGGCGTGGTCTCGGCTTGGCTGGAGCTAAGTGTGCTTTATTATTACTTTTCTGGTCTTTTTGACCTTGGGGTTTTCTTCACAAATTAAATCCAACAGCTGTTTTAGCAGCTGTCCGTGTACTTTTGTTGTTGAGTGTTGGTAGTGCGATCTTTACATATCGGTTGGTGGTGAGCCCGTTTAAGTTAGAAGACGCGCCCTTCTTGAGGTAAGGTGAGGGAGTGTGTTGTTTATTTTACTCCCTTTTTCTTCGAGACAAAGCCCGTTTCGTTAGAGGGCTTTTGCCCGTTGTTGTGTTCCCTTGTGGTTGTTGTCTCCTTGTGAGGTAAACCTTGTCTCTAGAGCTCGTGCACCCTTTTTTCTCATCTAACGGTTTTTTAGTCACTTCTGTTCCTTGCGTGTAATTAGAGATTATTGCATAGTGTTATTTGCATTAAGATGTCTAAAGAACAAAAATCTGGAGTTCAAAAAGTGCACTAGGTGCAATTATAAAATATCTATTACACACAGTCATACTTTATTTGCGTGTATTGTTTAGGGCCAGCATTTGCAAGAGACATGTAGTGTGTGTCATGCTTTTTCTGCTAGGGTTCTTCAAGAGCGAAAAAAATAAATTGATCTTGAAGGGTCTTGAGGAAGCTTTGGCTTCCTGCATCTTCTCCTACTGCTTCTAAAAGAAAAGGTCGTCGACTCCGACCAGTCCGTCGAACCCGACTACGATTAAATTAAGCCTCTTCTTCCTGCGGCTCCACTGACTTGAACAGAGGTCGAAGAAGTCTGCCTCGATGCCTCTTTCCTCGGCTCCATTAGTTTGGAGACTCCGGAACGGGCATCGGCCGAATCACCCTTCCTCGGTTCCATTGGTCGGGCGGTGGGTGTGCGGCTCAGACTCTTCCCCTCGGCTCCAGCTCGCCGGCGCTGATCATTATTAAGTACTGTGCGGACCCGGTGCCGATAGTGTTGGAGCCCTTTGAACGGTCCCCTACATTGTCTGAGCGAGAGGAAGTAGTCTCGACCCTTTCTACTTCTCTAAATCGCGGTGTCGGTTCGGTTGGATAGGGTTATTTAGAGCTTTCAGTCTCCAGTTTTTGCACAAATGGTCGGCTCCGGCCCATTTGGCCCGAACGATCCCCCTCAAACCTTTGATTCCTCCTCAACCTGCCAGACCATTGGAGTCGGTGATGGTGGAGCAAAGACGTCGCAGTCAGAACCGAGACCCGCCGAGTCTGTCGGTGCGACCATTGTTCTACCACTGTCCTGGCGGGTTCGGGGTTGGTACTGGGACTTCCTGGCGGGGCGAGAGAACATCTTGGGACTAGGTGCCTCGGTGCCTAGATCTTCCCCTCGAACGCCGATGCGGGGATTCTTAGTGCCATCGTGGTCTCTCGGCCAGTGACCTCCATAGAGTCTGGTGGTCCTGCCTTTGAAGGCCATGAGGTCGCGCTGGCCATGTCATACCAGCTCAGCAGGCTCTATCTCTGCGTCCCTAGACCACCAGGAGACTGGTGCTTCTGGCGTACTGCAGTCCATGACAGGGGCCCCAGGGCCTGAGGATACCCTGCGTCGAGGTTCCTTCTTCAAGGGGTCCGTCGAAGCTGCTTCGGATGAGCCTCCGCGGAAGAAAGTGTACAGAAGAGCTGCAATAGACTCCCCAAGATGAGTCTGTCATCTGACACTGACCTGCGATGGCGGAGGGTCCCCAAATCATGCCGGATGATGTCTCTTTCTGGATATCCTTGAGATTCTGAGACAGAGGAAGATAGCAGGCCAAAACCCCGCTTCCGCTGAGTCAGTCTTCCTCAAAGGCCCGAGGCCCAACCCTCGCCTCCTGGAGTGTCTCCGTAGCCGATGGGTGCTTGATTTGGTTTCTCGAAGGGCTTAGAACTACCCTGGTTCTCAATGGAACCGGTGCCTTAAGACCCAATAAGTGCTTTCAGCCCCCTCAAAAGGAATTTTTAACAAAAGGAGTTCCTGTAGATGCAATGGTGGTGGCATCTGCCCACACAGCAGAGATGGCAGAGGCTTCAGCACGTCTATCCACCCTCCTAATAAGGATTCCAAGGGCATGGATAGATGCGGAAGTGTACCCTTTCTTCAGCGGCCTTTACCTTCACGATTAAGCTGAATTGCCACTCAATCATTTTACTAGGCTCCAAAGGGACCTCCTTAAAAGAGCCAAAGTGGAGTCCCTCACAGGTAATCTACCTGGCGTTAGCCCACACTGTGGCGCCAAGATGACTACCTTGTCTTCCCATTGTGAACTGCGTCCATGAGGCTCATCATTGTATGCGGCGAGGCCGAGGAAATAGGCTGCTTGAGGAACGAAGCGTCGCCCTCAGGAGACATGCCTGGATTGCAGCTGTGTTCCTTTGGAGGCCTTCAAGTCTTCCTTCGCCGACGCCCCTTTGATGAGTCCTCTTTGTTTGGACCCAAAGGTGAAGACACACACTGACTTCGAGTGCGAGCAGGAGGCAAGACCTTGACTGCCGTTGGGGCCGTTTTCGCTCCCTCTAGGCCTTACCCCAAGGCCCAGAGAGGAGGAAAAGTAATAGTTCAGGAAAACTCAGGGTCTTTCCCTACTCCCACCCAGTGATCCCTCTAGAGGCAGGGGATTCAGGAAGATGTAAGCCCCAGAGGCAGAGGCCCAGCAACTCTGGAGACCCGATTCTTTGAAGTGGTTCGCCCTCGCTCAAGCGTCCCTGAGTTGGTGCCCGACTGTGCAGCTCAGACCAGTGGAGTGGACCCTGCGGAACACCACAAGCTTGGGAAGCTATTACCAGCGACCAGTGGTGTCAGGATTATTACAGGCCTATCTCATTCCCTTCATCAAGCCCCCTTCCCTTCAGGGAAATCCCGGACGTGCCACCCAGTCCAGGCGAGGATCAAGCAACAATAGAGGTTTCAAAGCTGCTGCTAGAAAAAGGAGTCATCCAGCCTGTCCCCGATCAGATCGGATCAGGGAACTTACTCAAGACTATTTTTGGTGCCAAAAAAGACAGGGGACTTCAGGCCCATTTTGGACCCTCAGTTCATTGAATAAACTTTGTGAAAAAGTCAAATTCGAATGGTCACTCTTCAGTCCATTCTCCACTATTGGGGAAGGATGTCTGGATGTCCATAGATCTCAGGGCAGCTTACTATCACATTCTGATAAGTCATGAGTCCAGAGAGTCATTTATGGCTGGGAGACAGTCATTTCCAGTTCAAGGCACGCGTTATACCACAGCCCCAGAGATTGTTCACCAAGTGTCTGGCAGTGGTGACTGCTCACCTGAGAAGTCTAGGATTCAAGTGTTTCCATATCAGGCGACTGGCTCCTTACTGCCACCTCAAGCATCTACTATTTCCAAGCTCATGGCCACAGTCACCTTGGGCGTTCCTAGGAATTACTTTCAACTGGCAAAATCTGTACTACAGCCATCTCAGTATTACCTTTATAGAGCAGAGTTAGATACCACCTACAGATGTTACCCGGCAGCAAGGATTCAAGTTTTACAGAACAGGATTCGATCCTGCCTCCCCTCTATCAAGAGCTCCGGCCCATCTGATTCTACAGGTATTGGGCTCGATGGCATCAACTATTCTCTAGTCCCCTTAGCCAGACTGCACATGCGGGTGCTGCAATGGCTACTGTCAGTTCAATGGTCCTATCAGGAACTCCCTTGAGCCACTTGGTTATGATTCACGGAAAGTTGCGTGGGAATCGTTGGTGGCCCTCGATCCCAATCTCGACCAGGGCGACCTTTTATTCCTCAGTCCCCCGTTGCCACTGTGACTACGGATGCCTCCCAGGTAGGGTGGGGTTCATTACTGGACCGATCTGTGAGCACATAGCAACCCAGGAAGGCGCATTTGCACATCAATATCCTGGAAATGAAGGCGGTACTACTGGTACTAAGCTCTCCATCAGCTCTCCGCCAAGGTCCGATTGCTATCCTATCCGACAACATGTCGGTAGTTTGGTACATAAACAAGCAGGTGGGACCAGGTGGTACCCACTGTGCAGAGAAGCCATGAGACTTTGGCACTGGTAGCTACCAGCGGCTTCTATTGGCAGCATGCCGGAAATCCGGTGTGATTGCCCGGACAGACTAAGCAGGACTATCCTGTTACCCCGCGAGTGGTCCCTCAACCAAAAGAGTGGCTGCGAAAATCTTAACCAGCTGGGGTCTCCCGCTTGCTGCGACTTGTTTGCCAGCCCCACAATGCAGTGAAAGTTCTTACTCTGACCCCTCTCAGGGGACAGATTCCCAGGGGCGCTCTAACCCACATTTGGCCGCCCGTTCTCCTTTATGCCTTCCTCCGGTTCCCCACTCCTGCCCGAGGTGATACAGAAAACGAATTTACCTGGAGGCGACATGGTTACGGTGCCCTTTTCTTTCGTCAGGTTTGGTTCCCCTTCCTTCCGGTGTTGTCGATAGAAGGTCGCTGGTTTCTGGACCGGTGCCAGACCTGTTGACTCATCGAATCAGGACAGTCTGCATCTCCGGTCCCTTCGCGGTTGGCGTGGTTACTCGGCTCCATCCTTAGTCAGGGACAATTCCCTCTCTCGAGGAGGTTATCCACATATTGTCTTCCTCTCACAAACCTTCCACTGTCAAACCCATTATTCCAGCAAATGGAAAAAGGTTTGCCGCTGAGCATGCTTGAGGTATAGACCCTCTTACACGCCCCAGTATCCGGTCTTGAATTTCCTGGCTCTTTTTCCGATTTGGGCTCCTCAGTTTCCACGATTAAAAAGGTTCAGCTAGCGGCCATCTCTAATTTTCATGTTTCTTTTGAACCTTCATTAATGTCAAACAAACTTTGCAAGTCTTTCCTTAAGGGCGTGGCTCATAGGCCCCTAATATCATCCTGTCCCCCTTGGGATCTAGAGATTTGGTTCTGGCTGCCTTAACTTCCGCCCCTTTGAACCAGCAGCTACCTGCGATTTGAAATTCCTGTCTGAAGCCGCCTTTTAGTGGCCATAACCCATTGGCGGGATTCAGGCTCTTTGTTCTGATCCTCCTTATTTGATTTTTCACAAACGCAAGAGTGTCCCTTAAATTAAATCCCTCTTTTTTTTACCAAAGTGCTTCTTCTTTTCATTCAACAGTCTCTAGAGCTCCCTGTATTTTCCCAGTTCTCCAATGCGCCAAATTATATCCTTCATCAGTTGGATGTCCATAGACAACTGCATTTTATTTGAACAAGAACTGCTCGGAGCGAGGAAATCAAATCAACTGTTTGTATAACATTAAACAGATTAGGGTCAACCAGTAGCTAAAACCTCCATAGCCAAATGGATTAAAGATTACATCTCTTTCATTTTATTCGCGAATTTAACAAAAGAGCTTCCCTTTCGATCAGGGCTCATTCTACCAGGGCAATGGCTACTTCTGTAGCTTTTCACTCAAATTATCAATAGATGATATTTGTGCTGTGGCTACCTGGACTTCTCCATACACTTTCATTTCTCATTACAAGCTAGATGTGGTTTCTCGAGGCGGGCTTCCTTTTGGTTTCACAGTTCTCCAGGAGTGTTTTCCAATGAGCCGCCGAGGTTGGGTGCTGGGGCGCTGTCCATCGGTTATGAATGTAGAATGGATCATTACATTTTTTAGTTATGTACTTACCATAACTTCAGATGTATGGGATCCATCATAATACATTCCACCCTCTTTCCTTCCATTCGGTTTAGAGGAAATGTGGAGTCCATTTTGGAGATCTTCTCTTGAAGAACTTTAGTTGGTTGGAGTAACTACTATTTTTCTTTGTTTGCATGAAACGGTAAACAAGATCTGAAGGAAGCAGTGTGGTGCATCCTGGGATAGAGGTAGCCAGCCAATAAGAGACTTCGTTCTAGTGTACTAGTTGGCGAGTGAACCCGATGGATCGACTCGAATATCGAATTATGAATGTGGCGAGATGGATCCCATACATCGAGGGTTATGGTAAATTATAATAAAGTTTGCCATATTTGAGGATCCTACGCATCATTTTTCAAATCCTGGCACCAATCCTGGGTTTTGTGCTTTTAACTATCTTTTTGTTTTGACTTACTTTTGTCCATGATATATGCTATATAAATGCAGTCTATATATGGGGTGGTATCTGTGTAGGTGTTCCAGTTATTCTATGTGTCTGGACAGATACATGCCAAAGGGTGCATTATATTCAGTGACTACAGCCCTAATGGGGCGTGAATAAGAAAAGGAACAATGACATCCTTAAATCAAACCTAAATCCCTTTGTTTATAAGCTGTGCAATATAGAAGGATTTTCTTACAAGAATTTTCACATGTTGGTCAAAAAGTTCGAGAAGTCACGAATCCACATAAGTTTTCCAAATCCTGAACAGCTGCAAGATTAACTCTTAGGACTTAGTCTCAATGTGATAGTTCCCCTGGGGTAGATGTCTTCTCAAAAGATACAATAATGCATTGTTCTGGCATTTAGTTTTCAGCGACCCCATGATTTTAACACCACTCATTTATTTGAGACAAAGCCTTGCAAGGCCCGGCTAAAATCATTTAGGGATTCAATGGCTGCTTCTACCTTGCAGTCATCAGCAAAACAATTCGACCCCAAGTCAAGTGCTGTCTGCTGTAAATCCTTGTATCTATGTCTGGGTTCCCGGTACTCAACCAGTGACATAATAAATGCAATTGGAACCTCTCACTGACTGTATTTATACCATTGATGGAGTGGAACTTGAATTCAGAAGTGATCAAAGAAAGCCTGATGCATTGAGTATAGATACCACGAAATGCAGCATATGAACATATTAAAAAGTTTTAAAATGAGGAAAGGCAGTATCTCCTTTTTCCCTTTTCATTAATTTGAATAGTCCCTACATCTGAACTTGAATGGATATGTCTGTTGGAGTGTGCACCAGACTTGTGCGAACTTAGAGGGAATGATGTGAGAATTATTCTTCTCTGCTTATATGATCAGTTTGTTTAATCTAACTTTCTTCTTTCTGCTTTGACTCCAGTGTGAAAGTGTCAAAATAAGTTCCATTGCTGAGCACCAACTCCTATGCATAAGAGGGATGAAGCGCTTGACTAGTGTAGAAGTGACACTGAGCTTTCGATTAGTGGCTTTGATATTGACCGAAGCCACATGAGTGGAGAGGTGTGGTAGGTGGCAGATCCTGGGGGAAAGAAGCAATACAGACCTCTGAGATGCTGGTTCCTACTAGAAAGAGGTGTATGGCATGCAGACTGTGTGCCAGAGATATATTATTGGCATTCTTAAGGTGTGTTTACTTAGTAGCATGCATGGTACTTGTAGGGAATGTGCTGCATTACACAGTGAAAGGCATTGGGAGGCCCTCCCATATCGACCATGGGCTTCATCTGCAGAGAGGACTGAATTAAGGATCTGAAAAAAGCAATGTCATGACTGCCTATGGCTGATGGCCCTAGATGATTGTCTGTTGCCCCATATAGTGAACAGTTGTGACAATTGATTGTGGTGGGCTGAGGGTTGACAGACAGCAGGGATAAATAAAAAAGCATCTAGAAAAAAAGTTTCCTTTTTCTGTAAACTGATTTTTTTTACTTGTTGATTTCTTTTAATTCAGCAACTGTATGCTTTTGTGTGCACAAAACCTCACCAATGAAAGCAGTTTAGTATTATTATTATTATTATTTATTGGCTGATGTTGGCAGGGTGCAAGGTGAAAAAATTTGCAAATATGCAGTCATTCAGTGATGGTCTGTTTGTTCTATAGCTATTATGAAGCGTTAATGACAAGAAACTTCTGAAACTGTCCTCCACCTGTCCTAAGTGGACATAGCCCATTTTGTCCCTATTGCGAATGAGAAGTACAGGAGATTTCCAAACCTTTTTTGCTAGGACCATCACAGAAATCACTTTTAATTCATACTTTGCATTTTATATTGGAAGGTAGGAAGCTGCTTTCTGCAGCTACTTGGATTTTTGTAGATATGTGGTTTAATGTATAGCATAGTCCTGCATGGAGTAAGGACTCCTCAAAAGTTGTATTGTTTTTAGGTAATGATGGATTGAATTCAAACTTAGTGCCCACATGATAACTCCCCTTTCATGAAGTGCCACTGCAGAGG